>NC_041402.2:140570830-140705830 GCF_900747795.2 Erpetoichthys calabaricus | reverse complement strand
TGCGGACGCCGCACCGATCCGCCTGTCGATCTCACGCTTCATTCTTCCCTCACTCGTGAACAAGACCCCGAGATACTTGAACTCCTCCACTTGGGGCAGGATCTCGCTCCCAACCCTGAGAGGGCACTCCACCCTTTTCCGGCTGAGGACCATGGTCTCGGATTTGGAGGTGCTGATTCCCATCCCAGCCGCTTCACACTCAGTTGAGAACCGATCCAGAGAGAGCTGAAGATCACGGCTTGATGAAGCAAACAGGACAACATCATCTGCAAAAAGCAGTGACCCAATCCTGAGTCCACCAAACCGGACCCCCTCAACACCATGGCTGTGCCTAGAAATTCTGTCCATAAAAGTTATGAACAGAATCGGTGACAAAGGGCAGCCCTGGCGGAGTCCAACTCTCACTGGAAACGGGTTTGACTTACTGCCGGCAATGCGGACCAAGCTCTGACACCGGTTGTACAGGGACCGAACAGCCCTTATCAGGGGGTCCGGTACCCCATACTCCCGGAGCACCCCCCACAGGATTCCCTGAGGGACACGGTCGAACGTCTTTTCCAAGTCCACAAAACACATGTAGACTGGTTGGGCGAACTCCCATGCACCCTCCAGGACTCTGCTAAGGGTGTAGAGCTGGTCCACTGTTCCGCGACCAGGACGAAAACCACACTGTTCCTATTGAATCCGAGATTCGACTATCTGACGGACCCTCCTCTCCAGAACCCCCGAATAGACTTTTCCAGGGAAGCTGAGGAGTGTGATCCCTCTGTAGTTGGAACACACCCTCCGGTCCCCCTTCTTAAAGAGGGGGACCACCACCCCGGTCTGCCAATCCAGAGGCACTGTCCCTGATGTCCATGCGATGTTGCAGAGACGTGTCAACCAAGACAGCCCTACAACATCCAGAGCCTTGAGGAACTCCGGGCGTATCTCATCCACCCCCGGGGCCCTGCCACCAAGGAGTTTTTTGACCACCTCGGTGACCTCAGTCCCAGAGATGGGGGAGCCCACCTCCGAGTCCCCAGGCTCTGCTTTCTCATTGGAAGGCATGTTATTGGGATTGAGGAGGTCTTCAAAATACTCCCCCCACCGACCCACAACGTCCCAAGTCAAGGTCAGCAGCGCACCATCCCCACCATATACAGTGTTGACACTGCACTGCTTCCCCCTCCTGAGATGCCGGATGGTGGACCAGAATCTCCTCGAAGCCGTCTGAAAGTCGTTCTCCATGGCCTCCCCAAACTCCTCCCATGCCCGAGTTTTTGCCTCAGCAACCACCAAAGCTGCATTCCGCTTGGCCTGCCGGTACCTATTAGCTGCCTCCAGAGTCCCATAGGACAAAAGGGACCGGTAGGACTCCTTCTTCAGCTTGACAGCATCCCTTACCGCCGGTGTCCACCAACAGGTTCGGGGATTGCCGCCACGACAGGCACCGACCACCTTACGGCAACAGCTCCGGTCAGCTGCCTCAACAATAGAGGCACGGAACATGGCCCATTCGGACTCAATGTCCCCCACCTCCCTCGGGACGTGGTCGAAGTTCTGCCGGAGGTGGGAGTTGAAGCTACTTCTGACAGGGGGCTCTGCCAGACGTTTCCAGCAGACCCTCACAACACGTTTGGGCCTACCAGGCCTGACCGGCATCCTCCCCCACCATCGAAGCCAACTCACCACCAGGTGGTGATCAGTTGATAGCTCCGCCCCTCTCTTCACCCGACTGTCCAAGACATGTGGCCGCAAGTCCGACGACACGACCACAAAGTTGAACATCGAACTGAGGCCTAGGGTGTCCTGGTGCCAAGTGCACATATGAACACCCCTATGCTTGAACATGGTGTTTGTTATGGACAATCCGTGATGAGCACAGAAGTCCAATAACAAAACACCACTCGGGTATATCTTCCACATTATAGAATTATATATATATATATATATATATATATATAGAATTATATATATATATATATATATATATATATATATACTGTATATATATATATATATATATATATATATATATAATTCTATCTTCCACATTTTCTCATTATAATGTTTCATTTACTGTTTCTTATAGTGGGATATCATATATATTGGAAATTAATTAAGAATATTATAGGTATTAAGTATATATTAAGTATATTATATATATTCTGGCCCTCTAAAACCATTTCAATTTCTCATGTGGCCTCTTTGGAAAAATAATTGCCCACCCCTGCCTTAGAATGTTCTGTACTCACACATGTGTGACAGGGCATACAGCAAACCAAATCACAGAAAACAATATGATTTCTGTGATTCCTTCCACGATGAGTTACTTTTATTAATATTTTAAAATTGTGCCACCAAGGCTCATCTTTGATTATGGCTTAGTCCAGTACCTGGTCCTCATTTCCAAGGTTTCTCCTTCCTTGTCTTCCAGCAAGCTAAATTTTAACCTCTACATCTCACTGTACTTGGTTTGACTGGAAGGATCAGTTTTCTTGGCCATTTCCATACACATTGGGATTGGTTAGCCTTGCACCACTTTGAGAGCTGACATACTTCCAATTTTGATTTGAGCAAAGAACAGAATACACTTGGAGGCTTCCTTTACTATGCATAAATGAAACGAATAAAAAAGTGAGTGTTTCAAGGTCAGAGAAAGAGGGTTTGGAAGAACTGTTTTTGGAATTGTAAAAAGAGGAAAAAACAAGCTGCACAGAATGGCATGGAGTCAGATAAGAGAAATGTAAATAGGATAAGAAGCAAGAACTAGTGAGATTGTATAAAAATCTGGATGAGAAATGGTGTTCAAAGGAAATGGTGTAATGGCATCAATGGACTTAAAAGTACACTGGTGACAGTGCCAACTGAAAAGCTGGAAAGAGAAAATTTAAAGGAAGAGAACAAGAATCAGATGAAAAAAATATGCCAGCCTGTAAGGGGCACAATTTGGAAAAGAAATAAAATACAGAGTTCTTAAACTCAACAGCAGTGGTTCTTAAATTAAATACTGGGGACCCCATGTGGCTGTGGGTTTTTGTTCCAACTGGTTTCAGAAATAATGAGTCATTTTGCCACAACCCGATCCAATTTAACTAGCTGTTTTGTTACTGTACATTCAGCAAAGCCTAGCAGTGGGATATTTACATTTATAAGACATTTACAAATATTTATATTTTTCCTGTAATTTAAATGCTGAACTCTCTTTTGTTGTTATCTTATTAATTTGACTTCTTTCTATGTAGTTTGCTCCCTTAATTGCATTCCAATAATGAAAATCAACAGCAAGAAGAGCAGACACCCAGGCGAATGACATTGAATACTGAAAGGCTGCGACTACTTCAATGTCAGAACCACTAACTCCACATTAGTAAATAATGGATTAAATGACCAGAAAAACGGGAAAAGCAGACTAAAAATCATTATTAAAATCTTAGTGAAAATCTTAAATCTTAAAAAGAGTTGGATGAATGAGAAAACTGCAGCCACATGGGGTTCCAGGACTGAGTTTGAGAACCACTACTATACAGAATATACAGAATACAGTATATATATATATATATATATATACACACACACAGTGAAACCTCAGTTTGCGAGCATAATTCGTTCCAGAAACGTGCTCGCAGTCCAAAGCACTCATATATCAAAGTGAATTTCCCCATGAGAAACTCAGATGATTTGTTCCACAACCCAAAATTATTCATATAAAAATGATTAATACAAAATATAAAGTAAAAATACATAAAACAAATTAACCTGCACTTTATCTTTGCAAAGAATCATGGCTGGTGTGAGTGAGTTTCTAAACTCTTGTGGGATTGCACCCAACGGGACAACACGCGGAAGAGCGTCCCAAAGCAATTGCAGTCTCCCAGCGCTGTAGCAGTTTGCCATAAAAGTGAATCCGAAAAGATTGCGGACATGCTATAAGCACCTGTCGTCGATAGGTGATACAAGGAACAAGGAACATTATAAATGCGCATGGCCCTGCCTGACTGCTGTGTCTGTGTATAGGAGAGCGGCAGATCCCGCTACAATAAATAACTGCACTGTTGCTGTTTCAAGCTGAATAAAGCTGGTGTTGCTAAAGTACTGAGACTCAGCTTTGTGTTTTAGGGTGCAAGACGGGGACTCGCATGTCACAGCACACACACACACACACACACGCACACACACACATGCGCGCACACACACAGTCACAATGCTAATGCTGCAGTAAACAGTATACGCTCGTACGGATGTTGAGTATATGAGTGAGGCACAGCGACTCAGACGGAGAATAGGAGACGATTGCCCACAATCCCGCAGCGAGAGAGAGAGAAGAACCATCAGCTCAGTTGTGATCACATGACGCTCAGCCGACAAAGCGTATGCATACTACTCGTACTGCAAGACCTCGCTCGTTGATCAAGTCAAAATGTATTAAAAATTTTGCTCGTCTTGCAAAACACTCGTAAACCAAGTTACTCGCAAACTGAGTTTCCACTGTATATATATATATATATATATATATATATATATATATATATATATATATATATATGTATATATATATATAGGTTTGTGATACGGTTTGCATATTTGTAGTAGGAAATCCACAAAGGGAGAGAATGAATCACGTATCATAAAGTAGTAGAGGTGGGGTTAAGAGGGCATTGGTCGTAAAGTTTTATTTATTATGAGGATGTTCAAATGGCCACCCAAAGACATTCATTAAACAATGCCTACATAGGAGACACCAGAGAACCCAGCAAACAGTCGACTGCAATCCAATCCCATCCCACCTGGCACACACTTCCTTATCATCACGGAGTGTCAGAAGGAGCAGCACGTATCCTGTCCAAATCAGGCATCAGAATAGCACTCAAACCTATGAACATTCTGTGCACTGTCCTTTTAATGCCAAAAACAAGAAATAGGTAGCAGAGACACGAAACACAGTTTATAGCATTCCATGCAGTTCTTGCCCAGCGGTATACATAGGACAAACGTCAAAAAGAATTGCAACACGTATACAGGAGCATCAAAACACCATCAGAAGGAAGGACTCACAATCACTGATTTATACGCACACAAATTCAAACAAAAACGCCATTAACAGACATTTGGATATGAATCCAGCATATGCAAACTTAAGAAGAAGAACATCCTCATAATAAATAAAACTTTACGACCAACACCCAACTAACCCCACCTCTTTACTACTCACACACTGTCCTACCCCCACCCCTACCTAATTTTGCTATATATTGCCTTTGATTCTTGAATGTCTAATCATTATCCTCTGATGATGGCTCCTTTCAGGAGCTGAAACCTCAGGAATAAAAAGTACTTTATGATACGTGATTCATTCTCTCCCTTTGTGGATCTACAGTAATCCCTCCTCCATCGCGGGGGTTGCGTTCCAGAACCCCCCGCGAAAGGTGAAAATCTGCGAAGCTGAAACCATATGTTTATATGGTTATTTTTATATTGTCATGCTTGGGTCACAGATTTGCACAGAAACACAGGAGGTTGTAGAGAGACAGGAACTTTATTCAAACACTGCAAACAAACATTTGTCTCTTTTTCAAAAGTTTAAACTGTGCTCCATGACAAGACAGAGATGACAGTTCCGTCTCACAATTAAAAGAATGCAAACATATCTTCCTCTTCAAAGGAGTGCACATCAGGAGCACAGAATGTCAGAAAAATAGTGAAAAGCAAACAAATCAATAGGGCTGTTTGGCTTTTAAGTATGCGAAGCACCGCGCAGCACAAAGCTGTTGAAGGCGGCAGCTCACACCCTTTCCGTCAGGAGCAGAGAAAGAGAGAGAGAGAGAGAGACAGAGAAAAACAAACAATCAAAAATCAATACGTGTCCTTCGAGCTTTTAAGTATGCGAAGCACCGTGCAGCATGTCGCTTCACGAAGCAGCTGCACAGAAGGGAGCAACATGAAGATAATCTTTCAGCATCGTCTAGGTGTGCGAACAGCCCCCCTGCTCACACCCCCTACGTCAGGATCAGAGAATGTCAGCGCAAGAGAGAGAGAAAAGTACGTTGGGTAGCTTCTCAGCCATCTGCCAATAGCATCCCTTGTATGAAATCAACTGGGCAAACCAACTGAGGAAGCATGTATCAGAAATTAAAAGACCCATTGTCCGCAGAAATCTGCGAACCAGCAAAAAATCCGTGATATATATTTAAATATGCTTACATATAAAATCTGCGATAGAGTGAAGCCGCGAAAGGCGAAGCGCGATATAGCGAGGGATTATTGTACTACAAATATATATAATATATATATTATGAGGAGCCGTTCAGGAAAAAAAGATTGGTTCATAAATATATACATTGGTTCAGATATACTGTATATATCGGTTCAGATATATACATTGGTTGGGATACATTGGTTGAGATATATACATCGATTTGAATACATCCGTTCAGATATATACATTGGTTTAGATACATTGGTTGAGAGATATATAAATTGGTTTGCATAGATCCGTTCTGATATATATACAGTACATTGGTTGAGATACATCGGTTTGAATGCATCCGTTCAAATATATACATTGGTTGAGATATATATATTGATTGATAAACATTGGTTTAGATATATATATATATATATATATATATATATATATATATATATATATATATATATATATTGGTTTAAATAGATTGGTTTAAATATATACATCGGTTCAGATACATCCGTTCAGATATATATATCGGTTCAGATAGATCCGTTCAGATATATACATCGGTTGGGATTTACGTGCAGGCACAATGCTATCACCCAAGTTTAGCGTGTCCCTTTCGCTTCATCGTTGCTTCAACAGTGTTGTCATTATTGTGCATATTTTATACAAGTAGCATATGCCTGTCTGTCGCGTTTTGTTTAGTACGCCATCTTGGTTGGGGGTCCTCGATTTCAAATCACGTTTTTTCCTTTCATTATTTAAAACACTCGCACAGATACCCGCCTCCTCGCCCCACTCCGTCCTGCCCCGGCTCAATGCACCCGCTTCACTCGTTCCCTCTTGTCCCTCCCATGGACTACTTAAATGAAGATGCAGTTTCTAAGTTTCTATCCCAGTTGGTGCAATCTTATAATGATCGAAGAAGGGGAGACAGCAGTTTATCCCCCAAGGTAAAAAGTGGCAGTGCAGTGCTACTTTGGGATGGTCCCGGTTTGAACTCTCAGGGAGACCTGAAGTTCCGATGGGCAAGCTTGTCTGGACCTCTGAGTGTCACTAGAGGGCGCTGCTGGGAGAAGGTCTCTCTACTTTGGGGAACTTCCACATGACACAGAAGTGTTTTCACTATGCTATATTGTTATATCAGAAGTACTTGTCTCCCAGGGTGCAGTATAAAAGTAGCCTTTTTTGCATCACTTAGGTGACTCAGAGTTGGGAGGCAGAGGGAAACACTCACCTAGAGGAATGGAAGGAGTAGAGAAGGACTGTTTATTATTTGCGATTTGAACATTGTACACCAAAGGAAGGTACTGTGATTAGTAAAGTAATTTTTATCTGAACTTGGAACTGGGTTGGGTGTGATTGTGTCTAATAATAAACATCAATCATTAAATATATTCAGCTCACCATACACTTTCATTCAAGAATTCATATAAGGATGAAACTGAAACTAATTAGAGATACCTACACTAATATTGCCCATCTGTAAAAATGATTATGTTAAACAATAAATGAATTTAAAAGAAGAACAATTAAAGCAGCTCATAATAATGCAAACAATTCAAATAACATATAAGTCTGTTCCAGTTAAAAGAAAGTCAATAGATTTAAAATTTATAGTCTTTGCTGTTTTTTTCTCTTACATCCCGAAATTTCAAGTCAGTTGGAATTATGTGCATTTGCTTCTGGGTGTGTGTAAGCACCCTGCACTTGACTGGTACCCAACCCCGAGTTGAATCCCACCTGGTTCCCATCCTGTTGTGATTGGCTTCACTACCCATGATTCCCATGATTGTGGGAATGTTTTTTTGTATGAATAGGTTTTACTTGCAGAATATGTTTTAATTTCTCCTCTACTGTTGTTAGGGTTTGGCTGGGGTTCCATCTCTGAAATTAATTTTATTATCCACTTGCCTTTTGTTTCTTTTTATTTGTGTTTATTTCATTTAATTTCCTTCATTGAACTTGGGATAAACGAGTTTGAAAAGGGATGGATGGATGGATGGACTGATGAATGGTTTTCCTTTTATGTGTTATTTTAATTATGTTAATTGTTTGCTCTCATTCATTTTTGTTGTAATTCATGTTAATGGATCTCTAGTTTTCATTTGTGTACATTCTGTGTTTGTTTTGAACACTTTATCTAATATTTTATTGTATTCCAGTGACTTGATCACATTGCTATTTTGAAATATTGTGTTTCTATGGAGACCACCAGTTTGTGGTCTTTTTCTGATGGCCATGACCATGCTGTTAATAAAAACAAGATACATTGCCATCACACAAACTTTATTTAAGGATCATGGCATGCAATGCAAATTATTTGTGTAGTGCATTTAAAATAAAATAAATAAACTCCATATTCTGTGCTAGTTAGGGGCAAGTTAATATCAAGTTATATCCATTTTGCAATGTTTTTTGACCACAATTCTGATTCTGTGTTTAGAGTTTAATGCTCTATTCTTTTTGCTTTTCAGATTCCCACCTCTCACCTGAGTATTTGACCTCAGTTTTGATTGCTTGTTTCTGGTGTTTCCACTTCGTTTGCAACATTTTTATTCAGCCAGCAGATGATTTTCTTTCTTGATCTCTATTAATGCAGAAGAAAAGGTTCTTCCTCAAAAACATGTTTTTCACTTTGATTGCATTTATCAGTTATTAAATTAATCTCGATCTTTATTCGATCTGAACTTTTATTTTAATAGAGCCAAGAGTGTGATGTGTTATGTAGGTAGGTCTTGCATTATGGCACCCACTTGTAACTGAGTATTTTATTAGCTACTCTGGCCCTAGTTTGTTGTTTTTGTAAGTTGAGTAGTAAATGCCATCTCACTACCTTTGGCTCCCCTTCTTCTCCTTTGTATAGTGTGGTTTTCGAAGGAAGTTGCTAGTGAAGAGAGTTCAGGTATTTATTTAGTTTTAGCCTTGGGTTTATTTTTCAGAACATTAGAACAACAAGCTCATCCGGCCTATTCACCTACTTTTATTCAAAATTACACCAAGTCAAGTTTTGAACTTCCAAACATCCCAAAGTTCTGCCACCACATCATTTGGTAACTAGGTGTTCCATGGGTTCTCTAAGTGGGGAAAAGCTTTGTAATGTCTGTGTGAAAACTACTCTTAACTCTTCCATCTATGTCCCCATGTTCTTGCAGAATAATTTCTTTTAAAGTAACGGCCAGGATCTTCACCATAATTTTAAACAGTTCAATATAACATATCATCCTATTAGCCTTCATGATTGCTTCTGTAGATTGTCTGAATGAGGCTAATACAGAGCCCATTATGACTCTTAGGTTCTTCTCATAAGATGTACATTCACTTTTCATACACTAAACTGTATATGCAAATCTAAAATGTTTACTTCCTACATGTAATATTTTGCTTCTATTGAATATAAATATAATATTTCACAAATCTGTCCGAGCCTTCATTCTGTAAAGGTCCCACTGTAATCATTCATCCATTCTCCATTATCCACAGTTCCATCTGGTTTAGTATCATATGCAAACTTAACCAGCTTGTTATTTATATTCTTGCCAAGCTCATTTATGTACTGTATATGAAAAACCACATTGGCCCTATCTTTCACCTTTTCGTCAACATTTCTCTCTAATTGCTTGTTGCCTTCTTAATATCCTTTTTTAACTGTTGCTCTCATGTTCTCATAATCCCTACGTTTAGAGCTGTAGTGAGTTGTCTTGTAACCTTATACAGGTTTTTTTTTTTTATTTGCAGCTTCTTTACTTCACTTTTAATTTAATCACTTTGGATTCCTCTTTATATTCTTACTGCTTCTGAATTTAAAGATGAACGTTTCCTCTGTTGTGCTTTTAAGCCTTTTGTCGCTTTTGCAATATCTGGTCACACTGTTAAGGTTAAAAATAACAGTTTAATTTTTGAATATGCACTCTGCAAGGAAATGTGAAATATGTTATTTAATGGTTATTAGATACTAAAAGTTCCTAATAGTTCAATCACATCTACCCCTGAATTCTATTACTTTGATAACTGAAGTCCCCAATGACTCTAATATCCCTTTCTAAAATGTATGTTTTTAATATTATTAAAAAGATATATATTGAAGCTATTGTTTGCACACATTCCCAATATTAGGCCTCCACAAATGATGCTATTGATGGTAAGATGTAACTCCATCACACCTATGAAGCAGACATGCATTTGGTTTTTCTTTTACACAGCTGTCAACTCCCCCCACCAAGCCTATCTTTCCTAAATAACATCTCCATTGTCCTGACAATGAATTGGCAGATAGACTTCTTGAGCAGAACTGGACGATGCGCATAGGAAAACAAAAAGGATCAATGCCAGGAGATCAAAGCTAATAGAAAACAAAACCAAAATATGAGGCAAAAGAATCAAGCAAGAGGTCAAGACTGAAAGAAACACGCAAGGAAAATTTTGAGTTTTGGTATCCGCAGATTGGATAAGGAAAAGAGCCCCTAGCTGTCCTTTTATTCTGCTGTTGCGTCGATTACAAATAGGTCACAACCTCTGAGACCACGTCCCTAGAAATGTGGCCTTGATGACAGGTACTCAAAATGGCATTGATCAAGGATCTAAATAACATTACAAAAACAAAATAGAACACCTAAACCATAAAGAATTTTGAGCTCTTAATGATAGGAACAGAATCCTCAACATGAAATACTCCCAATTCAAATACAAGATAACACGATATATTCACATGAACCAGCAGCAAAAACAAAGCATGTCATGCATGATTATGTTATTCTCATCCCCATCCTTCTCATTAAGACAGGTTTCTTTTATTGCTATAACACTGTAAATATGTCCAGCTACATACTGTAAAGCTCCAGATCTTATTTTTAATACTCCTTGCATGAAGGCAAGCGATTTTATTTTAACGTACTACACATTTTACTTTGGATATTCAAAATAATCTTTGATATTTGTATTAATACCATTGTCCTTTTCTTTATGTGAAGTTAAAAACCTTTTTCCCTAATTGTAATACTTTCACTTCGGCAGTTGTTTTGATATTGGTAAAAGGTTTGCTTTTGAATTTTTAAACCTTTGCTCAGTTTTTGACTTTGGCATTTGGATTTTGTTTTGATATTTTTGTTCTCATCATTGAGTTAATTATTTAGTTTCTAAATTAGAAAATACATTTGGATTGTCTTGTTACCTTTTAATTTATATTGTTTTGCTTTAGTTCTAAATTTTTTTTCTTTGACTTATTATTAGAGTAACATTTTGTGGTTTCTCTTTTCTTTTACTACTTTTTTTAAGTATTAATTGTTTCTTAGTTTTATTCTAGTTTATTTTTTTTAAACTTTTATAATTAATAGCATTTAATTTATCTTAAATGGCATCAAGGATTTTGTATGTGAGTTTTCCTTCATACAGCTCATGAGCATAACATTGGATTATGGACTAGTAGAGTTTTCTCAACCTGTGGGTTGCCAGGCACCCAAGATGGATTATCAGATTAAATTAAGAAAAAAAATCAGCTATTGCTTTAATGTTTTAAGGGGTTACTGATGGCAGATTTCTTTTTATCTCCCAGTCAAAGGGACATTTTGCTGTTGCATGCTGGAGAACTGAAACAAATTACATACTGTAAGTCCAGTCGTGTGCTTTATTAAGTAAGCCAATGCACATGGACAAGTTCCTCAAATGCACCGTAGCATCACCTATTTCAAATCTTCCAACTCCATATCATCCTCACAAGATTCATCCTAAAACCTGAACCAAATAGAAATGTTAAAAGAACATACAACCCAGATTTTCTAAGGTATAGATTTATTATTACCATGAATGTGGCAAGCATTGGCTGCTGTGCATTATCTGTGGTATGGTATTAAAACAAAATCATGAAAACTTCAGGTATAAAGAAATCTGGAAACAAAGCACGCCACTTACAGAAGTAAATTGCTCAGCTTTTTTGAATATGAAATATTGAAGCTTCACAAAAAACATTCTAGCATGTTTGTACAACAAGCCAGCAGGCACATTGGGCATTGTCTCATTTCACATCAAGCTGCTGTGGCTGAAGAAAGGAGACCAGAGTATGCTGAGGAAATGTTGGGATACCTACCGGGTCACCCCTTTTAATTAACAGTTCGGGCAAACAAACAGAAAATAAAGTGGCTACAGAGTGTGTTACAGTTGTACTAAGAGGCAAAGAGAATCATAAAAGACTTTTGGGAATGTAATTGTGGAGCAGGGCATGATGAAGGGGTCATTGTATAAGTGTTTTAGAGGATATCCCTACAGCAGGCTTTATTACTAATTATATGTTATAAATTCCAGTACAGAAGAATAGTATGGTATTTACCTTATTGTCAGAAAACAGTCTTCCACACTTCTGGTGTCGATATTTAATTCAATAATCTTTTGTATAAAATATGACTGGTAGTTTCACATCCCCTTTAATGGCACGTGAGATAGCATAAAGCTTTGACGCAGTCATACGCAGTCCCCGTGTCTCAGTGATGTTCGAAGCTGAAGATGTCATCAGTCGTGCGGTAATGGGACTGTGATACACGCATCAGTACACTGTTTTGACAGAATGTGCTTTATTAAAGTGAATTGAGCTTCAAAGCTTCGGTGTCTAACGTCCCATCCCCAGATTTCAGATTAAACCGGAGAGTGCGTTTCTTTTTTTGACTTTTAGTGTGCTGATCTTGGTCTTTGTCTTTTGTCAATGAATTTTGGTTTCTATTTGGGCTTTAGGTAAAAGACAGGATAGATCTGTGCACTTGGGTCTCAATCTAAGTAGTTTGGCGTATGGTGGGTGCGGCAACGCGCTATCAGCACATGCTCCCAACCTACCTACCTAAATACATTCCCACTCACAGCCTAGTTCTTTCTAGTCAGGATATAGAGTATGCCTGTAGTATAATATCACACAAAGTACAGGGTGGTCAAGGTTCAATGGGAACTGGTCTGAGCGGGCACCTCCCTATTGTTCTGCCTCAAAAATGGCACTAAAGTGATTTCACGTAGAACAACAAAATAATAATAATTACCCAGAAAGAAAGCAGAAGCTTTAAAATGTAAAACTGCAGTTTACATATTTATTTTTAATAACTGGTCACTCAAGTTGCCATTATACACTTGTGTATTTATGATACAGAAATAAGAAAAATTCCAATTGTACATTAAGTCACATAACATTTTTTCTGGGCTAATTCTACGTGGATTGGCAGTAAAGGACATTTTCTGAAGGTCTAGGATTTGAACAGTTAAACAGTATAGTCCATCAATACAAAATTCTGAGCTATGGAGACAATTAAATTAACATATGAAGTCTGAGCTCTAATTACAAAGATATGCCACAAGGACCCTTTAATTTGCTGTTTGCAGTATTTTTAGCATATTTATTGTACATGTGTGTAGTTTCCTTTTAAATTTTTAAGTGATACTTAGAAAAATGTTTGTTGTTCATCTAATAAAATAAGAACACTAATCTTTGCTTTAGCTGATTTTTTAGCTATTGAGGAATGATAAGAGGGCATTTATACACAAGGAATGTGAATAGCCAAGAGCTAATGAAGGAAATGAAGCATTCCGAGACATATTGCCTGTTTTCTCTAAAAATCAATTCTGATTCAAAGCCAGTGTCTAAATCAGTAGGGGTGCAGATTGCTGGTAGGATTTTTCCCATGCCTGTGTGGTGCTTGCTCTTGGAAACCAAACCCTATTCTATTAATGTGAAATATTACCATTCACTGCAGTAATGAACTGTTTTTTATAGAGTCATGTCACAGAGCCACTTCTCGTGTGAATGAAATATAGTGTAGAATAATGAAAAAACTGACATGTTGGTTTTAAAAAACTATGTTTTTAAATCATGATATAATCTAACTGGTGGAACTGGTATTTTCTAGGGCTCAAAATCGCCCAACCAGATTTTCAAAGAGCGTCTACAAAGGCTGTGTGGGAAAACTTAGACGGCTCAGTGAGTGTCACATTTCTAAACCAATCCAATGCCTCATGAAGGCAACACTAAAAATGAAGGTAATGATTTTGAACTGCAAACATCAGAGGTGCTCTCGTTAACCTGATCTGACAGACAGCAAGTCTTTACGATGAAACTGTCTACAGTTGAATAGTCTCCTATAAAGACACAATTATACATATAAATGTGTGCTGCGTGTGCAGAGAGCACATTGCATGTTTTGAAAATAAATATAACCTAATGCAAGGGAAAATAAATTGGCGTTCGACAGTATCAATGGACAAGTGGTAAATATGAACAATATGTTGTTGCAGGTGCTGTGTGTGTTCTTTGATGTTCAGCATTATGACGATACTTTAGGAGTCAATGTAAGCTTGAAAGAAATAGCAGCTTTGTTCATGAAAATATGAACTGCAAAATATGCATTTGAATAAATGGTGTGTCACACTCCATGAGAAAGACTGCCATTAAGAGAGCTACAGTAATACCAATAGGCCACAGGAGTTGCAGATTTCAGCACTCAAAACACCTGAATCAACAGATCTGCCTAACAATACTAGTAGATGCACAGATGAGGCTGCATAACATCCTCCTTCTGACTGCACAATTAAACGAATAACTAAAGAAATTTAACATTACTGTGTAATTGGAAATGTAAATGCACCATGACAAAATAGTTGCAGCATTTTAACACCTGATATATCTATAGACCACAATTCTATTTAAACTCTGCTTCCCGTTGTTATGTCATATAGTGATGCAATAGTCAAAATGACAGAATGATATAGTAGCAGACAGAGGCAAACATGTGGAGCCCAGTAGCTGCAGTGGTCTACATGTGTGTCTGTCTGTCTCAAATGTCACAACACTCATTACATGCAGATCATTTATTAAGCTTCAGTTAAATTGGGCTACATACTTCCTGAATGGATAACAATTTTAGCTTTTTATTTTCTCTCAGTGTCTCTTGTTTAGTATCTTTTGTTCTCTCCCTGAAACCCCAGAGGTACTTTAAAATGCACAGACTGGAGGAATTGGGGGCGAGTGTCTTAGGAAGAAGCCCTGTTGGTATAGCCTTTGCAGAGCAGGATTTTGTCACTACACACTTTTTAACGGGTTGGCCAAAGACATGAATTCTCGTTTAAGAATCACACCTGGCCCAAGACTCTGTAGTATATGAACAAAAGCACCAATTCAGGTGAGTTTTTTAATGGATTGAAAAGAAAATACAAACAACATAATGATAAATCATGGAGTGTTCAAAGTAGGCAGCAGTCAACATTTACATGCAGCACCACATCAAAAACATAAGGGAAAGGCAAATAATCATAGTAAAGAAAAAGACAAACATGATGAGTTTAATGTGATATACAAAAATACAGAGAAAACACAAGTAACAAATAACCAAAATTGAAAATAGTGTTGGTGTATCACAATGTAATTTGCTAAGACATGCCATGACCAATATAGTAGGAAAAATTGGAGAAACTTACTTTCACACTGAAAAATAAAAATAACTGTGAAAAGATCAGACTCGACACACTTAAAAAGGTTTGGGGCAGCTATCCATATATTATCCCTAGCTGCAGTGAGTTAATTTTATACAAGAAGTGTCTTGTTTGGAGTCGGACCGGAAGTGATGTAGGGTAACCGGAAGTGACCTTCTTCTGATGTCAATCGAGGCGCCAGAACTGGAAGTGACATCATCTTTGGAGCTGAAAGCGACGTCCTCCTAGGCGCCAGAACCAGAAGTGACATCTTCCTAGGTGCCAGAACCGGATGTGGCATCTTCAATGCTGAGCCAGACAGGTTTTCCCACGGCTGGTCTGTAGAGATAACAGGAGAAGATTTAGTGCACTCCACCACCCCTTGGCCTGGCGTGGAATTACCTTCAATTAGTCCACACAACGTCCTCCTACTTGCACATGCGTGACATAAGATTAAGGTGTCATTGTAGTAGTAGTGGTGTTTGTACAAGTACAGAGGAGAATCTTACTTGCATGTCCATACATAATGGACAATAAAAAATGCCAAAATAAAAGAGAAGAATGCTTTAAAATATAATTCCCAATGTCAATTTCCATCTAGTTCTCTTGTTGCCTTACTGATTCTTTATTTAATGCACCATTCAACTGTAACTCGAGCTACATAGTAATATTTTAGTTAATTGCACTCCAGCGTCTTAAGAGAATAGTTTCAAGACACCAGGATTTTGGTTTAAATTACAATTCCAGCTAAGTGTGAATACCTGATAAAGTAAGTGGACCTGCCTGAGCAAAGAATATGTATACAAAGAGGACATTTTATACTAATTTTGCAAAGATTATACGAATTGATCATCAATCCATTCACTGAATCCATTTGATAATTATTTAGCCGCAGGGAGCCAAAGCATACCCTATAAGCAAAGCAGGACCCTCACTCATGCAGCATCAATGAAGAGTTCAGAAATATGAGGAGAATCAGTACTGTGTAAAAATACCTAACGAGACATAGAAGAATGAGCAAAAATCCACACCGACAGTGACAGATACTGCTAAGTGATTTTTCTAAAGTGCATTTTTTATTGATATTTTAGCAGTCACATTTCCCTTTGATATTAAAACAGTGTTTCCAAATATTGGGTGATTTTTTTTTTTTTACCAAGATAGACTTTAATGACCAAAAAGCGTCATTCTGTGATTTTAAACCAGTACTTACTGACAAAATCCAGTCCCTCTAATCAGAGTCAGTGAATATTGTTGAGAGAGCATCCCATCAATTTTGTGTTGTGTTGAAATTTACTTCGATGCAATCCATATAGTGCACCATGCAGTTATGATGTGGTTAGCATACAGTTTAAAGTCTTCCCGGTCTAGAAATACAAGTTTTTCTGTACACTATTAATGATTACATGTCACATTTACAACTCCATGCACAGCTCCTGCACTCAGTCTTTGTAAGTACTGTATTATGCTAATAGCAACATAATGAAAACTAACAATCATAAAAGAAATTAAATTAAATTCTTAAAAACAGAAAGCAATCTTTATTTTTGTAGGATAGTGCATTTTGAACACTCTGCCAAAAAGAGAAAAGGGAAAAGAGGACTAAAATTTTGTTTAAGAAGTAAGAGAACTGCATGGACTTTGTGTGTTGTCTTTGGTTTTTTCCGTTCGTTTATTATTTGTGTACTGTATGTGTTGGTCTGTACGTTTACAGATTTGATTGCTGCCTTTTATGTTTGTGTGATTTTATGTACCCTAAGTTCTTGTCTATAAGCCGCGGCTTATCTAAGGAAAAAAGTTGTGAAAATGAAAAAATAGAATACCGGCTTATACATAAATCCGGTTTATACAGTAATCCCTCCTCCATCGCGGGGGTTGCGTTCCAGAGCCACCCGCGAAATAAGAAAATCCGCGAAGTAGAAACCATATGTTTATATGGTTATTTTTATATTGTCATGCTTGGGTCACAGATTTGCGCAGTAACACAGGAGGTTGTAGAGAGACAGGAACGTTATTCAAACACTGTAAACAAACATTTGTCTCTTTTTCAAAAGTTTAAACTGTGCTCCATGACAAGACAGAGATGACAGTTCAGTCTCACAATTAAAAGAATGCAAACATATCTTCCTCTTCAAAGGAGTGAAGCAAACAAATCAATAGTGCTGTTTGGCTTTTAAGTATGCGAAGCACCGCGGCACAAAGCTGTTGAAGGCGGCAGCTCACACCCCCTCCGTCAGGAGCAGGGAGAGAGAGAGAGAGACAGAGACAGAGTTTGTTTTTCAGTCAAAAATCAATACGTGCCCTTCGAGCTTTTAAGTATGCGAAGCACTGTGCAGCATGTCTTTTCAGGAATCAGCTTTACAAAAGATAGCAACGTGAAGATAATCTTTCAGCATTTTTAGACGAGCGTCCATATCGTCTAGGTGTGCGAACAGCCCCCCTGCTCACACCCCCTACGTCAGGATCACAGAAAGTCAGCTCGAGAGAGAGAGAGAGAAAAGTCAGTTTGGTAGCTTCTCAGCCATCTGCCAATAGCGTCCCTTGTATGAAATCAACTGGGCAAACCAACTGAGGAAGCATGTACCAGAAATTAAAAGATCCATTGTCCGCAGAAATCCGCGAACCAGCAAAAAATCCGCGATATATATTTAAATATGCTTACATATAAAATCACAATTTAAATGACCGCTACGCGCGTGTGTTGACTCGGCGACGCCCAGAGCAGAAAGAACGCGCTCCGGCCGCTCCAACCACGCCATGCAGGGAGTGAAAGAGACGCCAATATCTCACACTCTCTTCCCCCTTAAAGAAATTAAATGGGTGCGAGTGAGACCACTGACCTCCCTCCCTTCTATTAGTTATAGGTTATAGTACGTTCGGCTTATCCATGAGTCCGGCTTATCTATGATACGATTTTATTTTAAAAATTCGTATGATTTTTGGTCTCCGGCTTATACATGAGTCCGGCTTATAGACAAGAACCTAGGGTAATTGATTTAATACATTTGTTCTTGCTCTCTACTCTGTCTTTATCGTTTTGTTCATATTATTTTAATTATATTATTTAATCTGTCAATATTGCAGGGAGGGCTTCACTTGCTATCTGAATTAATTACATCACTAAAAGTGTTGTGACTTATAAGGGTGAAGTGTTATAACACAGTTCCAGTAGGACTCATTCACACCATAGTCACTTGTGGTTTTTTTTTCTGGAACTGCCTAAAGCAGCTAGTTGCCTACACACCAGTAAACGCAATTGTTTTTCCACCTCTCATTCATCATTTTTTAAAAATGTGACAGGCTGCATAATTTCCACATGAAGACACAACAAAACGCACCATCGTGCACATTATTGTGTTGCCACCACAGGAAAACTCACCATGTATAAAGTCACTGGTCCCAAACGTACTTTCCGGTTTCTTCATTAAATAAGATGAGAGCTTAAACGATTCAAGCTTCATTTCTATATCTGATGCATTTGTTTTGAATTGTAATGGCTAAGAATATTCTGTGTTTCCAGAAATTTCTAGCAAAAGGGGAGAAGCTCCTAGTGAGACACTGATTGGCTTTGTTACCGAGACAATATCAATTTAAAGTTATACGAAGTGTTGCCACATATTGGCACTTGAATTCCTATAACCACTGAACCCTGGATATACTGGAGCACCACTGATCTATTCAATCATTTGTGCTCCTTGGTAACCTTCTACCCTGCAAATTGTCTCCATGCTCAGACAGCATCTGGAGAAGGAAACAAATGGGCCGCAGTTTCAACTAACACAGAAAGGATTCTGGTTAGAGAGAGAGCATCTTAACTGCTGCATCTGCATTCATCCTGCCAAATTACAAATGGGATTTCCCAACCCAGCCAATGAATTGTATTGAATACAAGCAAAGTCTAATATTTGATTTGTTTTTTGATTGTTTTTCATTTTTTTGTTGTTATTTTGCTGCCATTTTGGCTTTGAGGTGAGAGGAACTACCTTTTCAAGGTGCATTTCTCAACAGTTAATCTGTTTCATCTTTGGAACTAACCCATGACACATGAACTTTTGAACATGTCAGCATCAATACCATGTCTGTGAGAGAGACTGGAGTAGTTCCACCTAATGTATTTTGCACACCTTCCAGAAGGAAAGAAGATAAATACTGTAAAGGAATGCTGGAAGTATAAAAGCTGTCAGTCATGTATGCCTGCCTGGGGACCATCATCCTGATTCTGAAAGGTAAGCAATACTACCTCGGGCACAGAGGGGGTGCTGTCACTAACCACATGTTCTCTTTCTACCTTATCTCAGACAAAGAAGACTAACAAGAATGCATAGCCCAAAGTAGGCTATACCCCTTCCAACCTAAACACCATTAAAACAAGAATCCTCCATGTTATGACATCATTTTTGGACCCTGCATCTTAGAGGATAGAATTCACTTTGACGCTACACTAAAAATATTCTGCGACTAATAGCCTTGGAGAATTGTGCCTTAGGCGCTATCATTTTTACCTTTTACAAGTTAATTGAAAGTTGTATTCCTATTTTGTTATCCTCAGTCTGTTCCTTAGTCACAAAGTTCATAGCATTTTTACACATTGTGCTTTCCTTATGCTTTTATTCAAGTATACCAACTTTATCTGTAGGCACTGTCTGCAAGAAGTGTTTGATGATTGAAGTATATTGAAAACGTCAACAATTTCAAAGGGGTGTACTTACTTTTTCACACGACTGTAAGTGTGTTTGAAAAGTCTGTCTCATGTTAATATTTAATTTTGTAGTAAATTCTGAAACAGGAGGATGGTTCCAAATAAATGTGTATTTCTGTGTATATGCAGTACTGAATGTGGTTTTAAAACTGTATATTTATTATACTGTATTAGTGAGGGTGTATAATGGTTGATTAATTATTGGAAGTTTTATAAGAACAAATTAAACTAAAAAACATATTCATTCAGTTGGTCAGACAGTCATTGTCCAACCCGCTATATCCTAACTACAGGGTCACGGGGGTCTGCTGGAGCCAATCCCAGCCAGCACAGGGCGCAAGGCAGGAACACACCCCAGGCAGGACACACACACACCCACACACCAAGCACACACTAGGGACAATTTGGGATCGCCAATGCACCTAACCTGCATGTCTTTGGACTGTGGGAAGAAACCGGAGCACCCGGAGGAAACCCACGCGGACACGGGGAGAACATGCAAACTCCACATAGTGAGCACCCGGGTAGCGAATCCAGGTCTCCTTATTGCGAGACAGCAGCGCTAACACTGCGCCACCGTGCCACCCATATTCATTCAATATATGTATATTTTATTTTCTGTAACATATGCCAAGACAAATAATGGTTTCATGGCATCAATGCAATGATGGTCCACTCACACATCTTTACTTAAGTAGAATATATATGCTTGTAGTGCTTAGTTATTTTACTTATCACTTTTCTGGGCATGTCTTAGTGTAAAAAAATTGTTACAACTTTGCCTTATACAGTACATTAAGCAATATGACATTCACCTTTAAACCATTTCAACCAGTTCCTGTCTTTACGCTCATCACCATCTCATATACAGCTATTGCTAATTTGGGTGCAAAATGAAAGTGTTCATCAGCAATGAGTCACACTCAGGCTCATGGAATAAGTGTTGGTTAATGTAATAGGGGAAAAGATGTCCTATGTGGTCCACCACTAGCCCTGACTGATATTATAAAGGTGTGCCCCAAATGTTATGGTTCAACTAAGGGTCCGTCCCTGGCTTTAGTTTATTGTTTGTTTACCTGTTTACTTTGTCATTATTTTAAATCCTTTTGTGTTTTTTATTATTAAATTTTCTTCTGTTTTCTTTTTCTACTGCATTTTTTTAGTGTGTTGTTGTTTGTTAACCATTATACAGTACTTTGTCTTTTTATGTCAATTCTGCCAATTATTTTCCTTGTGCTTTGTAAGCAGAATAAGAAAGTGGGCTGCTGTCCACGCTTATGCTGCAGATGAAGCAGATGAAGGATCAACTTTCATTTTGGTAGGTATTAACCACTGCATACTGGGGAATACAACCTGCCATTTTGGAATTGCTCTAGCCCCATTGTCTAGCCATCACAATTTGGTTTCTCAGACTGTTAAGGCTTGCCCATTTTTCCCACTTCCAACACATCACCTTAAAAAAATGACTGTTAACCTGTCAGTGGTTTTAATGTTATGCCTGATCTATCTATCTATCTATCTATCTATCTATCTATCTATCTATCTATCTATCTATCTATCATATAGTGACATTCACATCTATCTATCAATTATATAGTTCCTTTTACATCTATCTATCTATCTATCTATCTATCTATCTATCTATCTATCTATCTATCTGTCTGTCTGTCTGTCTGTCTGTCTGTCTGTCTGTCTGTCTGTCTATCTATCTATCTATCTATCTATCTATCTATCTATCTATCATATAGTAACATTCACATCTATCTATCCATTATATAGTTCCTTTTACATCTATCTATCTATCTATCTATCTATCTATCTATCTATCTATCTATCTATCTATCTATCTATCTATCTATCTATCTATCTATCTATCGGACCTTACTCCTTTTTATGTTAACTAAGGTTGTCTTATTTTAATTTCTTATTTGTCTTTTATTCTTCTTTTCTTCATTATGTAAAGCACTTTGAGCTACTTTTTGTATGAAAATGTGCTATATAAATAAATGTTGTTGTTGTTATCTATCTATATCTATCTATCTATCTATCATATAGTAACATTCACATCTATCTATCAATTATATAGTTCCTTTTACATCTGTCTATCTATCTATCTATCTATCTATCTATCTATCTATCTATCTATCTATCTATCTATCTATCTATCATATAGTGACATTCACATCTATCTATCAATTATATAGTTCCTTTTACATCTATCTATCTATCTATCTATCTATCTATCTATCTATCTATCTATCTATCTATTAATGTAAATTTTATGTGAAGTGGTGTTTAATAATAAATAAACTCATTAGTTTTTGTTGCCACATTTGCTCTGAAATATTCTGACAAACTTTTTTCAGTGCCTTCCATTGTTCTTTGTTTAACTGAGATATTAAAAATCCATGAAAGAGGCATTGGCTGGATGAAAAGGTGCCTGTTTAGATCTTCACTGATTGAGATACAAGCCTTTTAAAATGATAACCAGTTTTTTTTTTTAATTTATTCTAAAGCTGTAGTCATCTATTCATTGTGACAATGGACCCACTATTGTAGCAATTCTTTGAGCAGTATTGTAGCATCACTATAATCACCAGTTTCCGCTTCAAGTCTTTTCCTTTGAAAATGTTTCCTCTTCTAGAGTTTTAAAAATACTTTCCTCTAAGATGACAGACAAGAGCTCAAGCAAACACTAACACATTTCCATTTTATCCCAGATCAACATGGACTGCAACATTCAAACAGGAATACCATATTTGCTTTATTTTTTGTGAAAAGACCACAAATTGACCAGTGCTGGCTGTGATAAGATTTTTTAAATTAAAAAAAAAGTTTCAATGAAAGGGCTGAACCCACATTTATTAATGAAGACTCTCTTTGCAGTGTAAAGGACACTCTCCTAGTCTCTGTATAAGAAAGGAGTAATGGTAAAGCCAAAAAATGTAAAATGACAAAACTGTTAAAGAGTTGGGATTTTGGATCTTAAAGAACCAAAACCATAACTGTCCTATCAAAGGGGGCATGGAATTTCAGGACTGGGGGCAGTACATAAGTAGATATTGGAGCAGTAGTACTAGTATTGCCATGTGTACAATGTGACCTGTCAGGGGCATAACAGAGCCCAAAACACAACACAACGTCACCCACACAAGTCAGTGGTTCAGGTTTCTTCTTCTTCCATAATGCACAATGCAAAATACAATTCTTTTCTTTTCCTATCTTTCTTTTCTCCTTATCCAATCCTTCTAGGTGAGCATTGTCCTCCTCCTCTCTTGACACCAACTCGTCTATACAGAGCAATACTTTTTCATCTGTTGTCACCAAGAAGCACTTCCAGGTCAGGAGGCACTTCCATAGGGCTGGGGAGCCTCCACATAGGAGCTCCACCCCTAGAGGTACCCACGTACCGCAGCAGGATTGGCCATCAGAACTATACATCCCATGCTGCCCTGTGGGTGCACACATGGAGACCCACTAGAGGGATATTGCCACCAAGCATACTGGCGGAACACACGGCCCAAGAAGGCAGTCTCCCTCTGTTCCTCCACTATGACAGTTTCCCACACCACTCATCCCAGCCAGGACACCCATCCATTCCTGCCTTCCATCATAGCAGATTACCATGAAATTGTTACATGATTATCTGACCAACATACAACACATCACCACTCTCCAATAAACAACTTCAATTTATTTAATGACCTAAAATAATTTTGCCCTGGGGATGTGAAATGATCTCATTTGATTGGGCGTCCTCTTTAAAACAAGGAAAATGGGTGTGCATGTATTTATACTGAATGATGCGTTACATTATTTCATTATTTTTTTTATATATTTGTAAACATGCACAGTACTCTAAAGCTGTCTTCTGAAAAGTGTGCTGTTTAAGAATAAACTAAGTTGAGCTGGTATTTGTTGAATTATTGTTTGCTTTGCAGAGCACCATCTGATGATGGTCTGCTTGAAAGATGCTATAAAAATTGATTGATTGGATTTTATGACTAAACCACTCAGTAACATTTGCAGGAACTGCTCACACTGTTTCATATAAGACACCAATAATGGGAATGGGATCATTTCTTAAACATAGTCTGCTTATTACTGGCTGGTATGGAAAAAGAGATAAATCAATTTTAGTGACTCTTGGATAAACTCGCAGACCTTAAGTCTGAGCCAAGAGCCAACCTAGGGGAATCTATAACAGCACACACTCAGGGACACTCACTCACACCAGACCAATATAATAACCTCAAAGAACCTAATCCGGCTGTTCTTTGGATGTGAGAGGAAATGATGGTGCAGTGTTCAGTCCAGGATCTGAAAAGTTAAGTCCATGCAGGTCTGAAGTACAATTCCATGACCCATCCAGATAAAAACATTTACAGCACATACAATGCGAGTCAAGTAGCATGGTGGTACAGTGCATAGCCCAGCTGTTTGCCAACTCCAGAGACTTATTTTTAAAACCTCACCTATGCCCATATTTTCCAAGCATCTCAGAATTACTCCTAGGAATTTCACATCAAGCTGGACTAGGATAAGAATTTGTCATAAACCCAGAGTAAGGTATGAGAAGTATCCGTAAAGAGTCCTATGCTTACTCCTAGCTAAGAGTATTAGGCCACGTTTGAGAATGAATTACATCAACATTTTATGGCATTCCAAGCTGCAAAGTGGTACTCATGATGCAGTTGTATAGCTTCCTTGGAAATGATGAGGACACATTGTAGGTTTCTCATACTAACACTCAGACTTCACCACACAAAAACAATAATAATCTTAAAAGGAGAAGAAGGAAAACATAGTAAGGCAAAATATTGTACTAAGCTGCATGTAATTCTTGCCACTTTGTAACAACATCATAAATAATACTGTGTGGTTATCCAAGGTACAGAAGAGTCACACAAAAAAAGAATTTTGGGGTGCCAAACTGGCCCTCCCCGCTTAATTTTAGTCCTTCAAACAGAAACAGATGCAATTAAATAAAAACAAAACAACAACAGTTACCTCATGAGGTGAATGGCTGTCGTTAGTCCGGCTCAACTGTCGGGTCGATCAAAATGGAGCTTCTTTGCTCAGGTTATCTCTCTGTCAAGTGATCCCTCCTTCTGGATGGTCACATTTTTAAAGTCAGTTGCCTTCACTGGGTGGTTTCTCGAAACTGTAGGGGAAGAAAATGACAACAAAGAAAGCAGCAGTGCCCCCTCTCAACCTGGGGACGTATCACATATCTGGGAAGAGGTTGGATGGTGATGCTCTGGCATGCATGTGTGACATCTGTAATAAGCACGGAGAAGGAAAGACCTTAACACACACCAACTGAGAGTTAAGCTTGATAACAGGAATGTTTATTTAACGATGAATGATCCAGAGCCATACTTTCAGAAGAATCATCTCCCTGCTGTTATGGCCTTGAGGAGCACCTCATAAAGTAACTTCCCACAGCTATAAGTTGTGTTCACTCTTCCAGTGTTCCTGATTGTTTTCCACAGTGAAATTCTGTACCCCTCTCCATGATTGCCCCTTATCTTCTGCGATACTCTATTCATCGAATGCCCCTGGACTCTGTTTCTGCCTTCTTCAACCTTGTAAAGTGTAATACAAAATGCTGAGCTCAATGTACATTTTGTATCCATGACCATCTGTGCATTGATATTGTCATATAACTTAGTGCTCATCCACACTGGGGGCAATGATCTTTATGTGTGTTCCAATTTGCAGTTTACCTCACATGATGTAAAGGTATTCAAAGTTTGGTGCAAAATTTGAGAAATTGTTGGTTGTGACATTCCTAAATCATTGCTATTGTAAAGCTGCATTTTACACATAACATTATCAACACTTTCATTTCAGCAAACAGTGCATGGTCTCTCTAGTAGATGGAGCGATCACGTAACTAATATGATTTGAAACGTATACTATTTCATCTCTGTCAAACTGATATCTTTTTAGGAGTTTATTGTTGTGTAGTGTTTCCAAAATATTCAGTCCTTCCTGGGATGTGTGTACCGACCTCTCCCCGAATGTCATCTTCTGGTACCTCCTAGCAAGTTAGGACAGCTCATGAGCTCTACTAAATCCTGGTGAAGTTAGGAATAGTTTGCTAAATTATGAAACTGATTAAAGGCTTTTACTCCAACTCCCAAGACTAGGATCAAATTTGCGTCACTTTGAGATTATTCAGCCAGTTAGAACTATTTTCCTACTTGAGATGCACTGGTCGCTTTCGGTGCTGTGCTCAAGTTCAGGTTTACTGTCACTGTTACATGTGGGCATTCTCTCCATGTTTATTTGTGCATCTCCTGGAAACTAACTCTGGACAGCTTACCAGTTCATTGTAGGGCACACTAATGAACACAGATAAACTTGTGTATACTGCATGAGTTAATAATCGCCAATTAACCAAAGTGTATACTCTTGGATTTTTGAGAAAACTTTCAAACCACAAAAAGAAACCACTGTCCAGTGCACTGCCCACTGCATGCCTTTAAAGCGTTTTTTTAAATTTGTTCTCTGGAGTGGGATGGCAGGTAGTAATCTGTAACTTTATTACTGCGGCAGTGGTATAAGCTTTGTAAATATTTGTGCTTAAATGGCAAAAAAGTGTTCAATGTAGGGCAGAACAGAACGTCAGATAAACACCCCCATGACTGCCATCTATTTATAATAAATAGAGACCCACAAGTGCGCAAATATTCTTGCACAATTCCTGCTGAAGTAATTGCCACCTGCCTCCCGTTTATTTTAATGATTCTCTCCGTTTACACCACCCTGTGTTGGCCTTTCTTTGGGGAAATGACTTGACCGTTCCCAATTAATAAAACTGCCTTTTAATAGAGCACTTTGTCAAGTCCTCAATGGATGCAGTCTCAATTTGCTCCAGCGCCTGTAAACTTTTATAGTTCTCCCTTTTACAGAACGCTGAAGGTGCACCAAAGAAAAAGAGTCATTTTTCAATAAACATTTACACCATCAAAGGATGTGGTAAAGCGAGAGATTTTATAGCACAAGTTTAGAGTTTCTCTCTCCCTTTTGGCTTTGTACACAAGTTCCTTATGAAGTTCAAATGAGGACAAAGGCAAAGTGCTTTTTAGAGCCTCCTGGACGTCGGCAGCAGTCCCAGTCCTTCCCTCTGCAGGGCCTCTCCTAGCTGAAACTACTTAATCTGTATAATTAGAGAATTAGTGTCAGGACATGTAGTGCGGCACCTTCATATTCCCATCACCACAGGGGATCATGATGCCATAGAATGGAATGTTTTACTTTAGGTCCTTTTTGATTTAAAAAAAAAGATTCTGAGAGATTAGAATTTCTGCAGCAGGACCTTTCCCTGTCCGTAATTTACAAGCAGTACCCTAGACAGATAATAATTTCATGAACAGTTTTAATAATGAAGTGTGTAAAATGTTCTTCAAAGACACTCTGAGATTAAAAAAAATTATCTTAATTTCACATTACAGCTAATACAATCATTTATTAACTTTAACCTCCTAATATTTACTAATATGAAAAACTATTACAGTGAGAAGTTCAGAGTTAATTTGCAGCTTCCATCCTAACAATTTACATTGAATGCCTAGAGCAATATAGCTGATTGCATGCTTTGATTTACAATCTGCAATGAGTTAAAATGATATAAATCTGTGAAGAATGGGAAGGTTGACCTTGCCTATATAATGTCAAAAAAAATGACAGTTTATTTTTAATCGCACAAGGTTAACTCTGTTGACTTTGTAGCTTCACCACTATTGCGGAAAAAGCCCTTGAGACATTCATGAAGGCAGATGAGTGTGGTACCTTCCCTTGGAATACTCTTCACCATAGTAAATTATCCTATGGGCTCTTAGCTTAAGCTGCCACTGACAGTCACAAAGTCACTTTAAAAACAGATGGCATCTGTAGGAAGCTCTTCTGCAAATTACTAAATGTGGTAAAACGAAGTTGGTGAGAAATTCATGTGGAGTTGTTGATGACTTTCACTGTGTCTTGACATTCTGTAAAGATGCCAAATTTAATGTGTTTTCTGTTTGGTAAGGAAAAATGCAAAGGAAACTAATGATACTGCTGCTTTTTACCAGCACATTTCCCAGGACCTTTGCTCTCTCTGGCATCAAGATGATCAACCTACAGCCACAGTCTATCTGGCTCCTTCTCTCTGTCACATGTTCACCTTGTCTCTGGTTCTCCATTTATGTGGAACATTTTGCACAGATGAATACTTTAGAGAAAAATTGTCACAGGATTAAATGGTAAGTAAAGTAACACCAAAGCATAATGCTTATTTGATTTAAGAAGCTTTAGCCTTGCCGACCGTATAAGACTTAAACAGTATATCTGGAGTATATTTTCTCAAGGGTATATTACGTTTTATTTTTATTTTAAAATTAACGTGAAACATATTTTACTAAATTATAATAACCTTCAGACTGCCAAAGTTTTTGACAATCAATGATTGTACATATTAAGACAATTAAAGCTAGTAGTTGGGAAGATCATATTATATTTGAATAATAAATGCTAAAAACACTGAAATTATTTTGGTGAATTGAAAGATGACACAGTGTTTCACTGACACATAACCTTTGTGTCAAGTTTATAGTCAAAAGTGATGAAGTGGTAAATTCTTGCACTAATGTGTGTCAATGTTGTGAGTTTTTAAACTTTTTTGCATCTTTGTGTATTTATTATTTTCTTTTGGACTAGCTGAAATTTTTAATTGCTTTGTTGATAGATAGATAGATAGATAGATAGATAGATAGATAGATAGATAGATAGATAGATAGATAGAACTTTATTCATCCCTGGGGGGAATTTGGCATTTTACAGAAGGTCTTTAAATAAATACATAAATAGGTAGATAAATAAAATGAATAGAACGCCTTTTATTTTTGTTTAAAAATAAATAAATACATACATATCTGAAAACACACAAGAATGACTATAAAGCAAGAAAATTAAAAAAGAAAGAAAAGTTCTGACTTGGCTGTCCCAGTCATATTCAGGCATTATGTACACGTATTGCTGTTGGTATAAAGGAGCCCCAGTAGTGTTTCTTGACACACTTCTGTTGAATAATTGGTTGGATGAAAGTTGTCAGTGTTAATGTGTCAGAGAGAGAATGTGCAGCATTGTTCACAATGGCACTCAGTTATATTCTAAATCTCTCCCGGGCTACAACCTCCAGGGGGTCCAGACTGCATCCTATAATTGAACTTGCCCTTTTAATTAGCCTGTTGATTTGGTGGGCCTCTCTTGAAGTGATGTTACCGGCCCAGCACACCACAATATAGAAAATTGCACTAGACATCACAAACTTACAGAAGATGTGAGAGATGTCACTTCCTACATTAAAGGAATGCAGTCTCCTAAGGAGGAAGAGCCTACTCTGCCCTTTTATATATTATTTCTCTATTTTCCAAGACCAGTCCGACCTGTCATTAATGTGGACCCCCAAGTACTTGCAACAGTAGACCTCCTCTACATTCACTCCTTGAATAATGACCAGACACAGAGGCTGTTTGGTGTGGTGAAAGTCAATAACCAGTTTCTTGGTTTTGCTGATGTTAAGATGCAGATAATTCACTTTGCACCAAGATACAAACTTCTCCACCTGACTCCTATACTCTGTTGCACCCCCTTAATTAATACAACCCATAAGTCCAGAATCATCTGAGAATTTCTGCAAGTAACATGACCTGGTGTTATATTTATAATTGGAGGTGTACAGAGTGAAGAGAAAAGGAGATAGGGCTGTTCCTTGTGGTGGTCCCATGTTGCTCACATCCGTATCAGAAACACAGTACGTGAGTATCACAAACTGCGGTCTGTCTGACAGATAGTCCATTATCCAAGACACCATCGGCTCATTCACCTGCATATCTCTGAGTTTACCCCTTAACAGGGATGACTGGATGGTATTTAAGGTGCTGGAGAAATAAAAACACATAATTCTCATAATGCTGCCAGCTTTGTCCATGTGAGAATAAGCCTTGTAGAGCAGAAACTGTAGATAATTGCATCCTCCACTCCAATCTCTGTCCAATAGTCAAACTGCAGTGGGTGCACGTGGTCTACAATAAGAGGACTCGTATAGTCCAGGCCAGTCTCTCAAAGGTCTTCATGATGGGGGACAGAAGTGCCACTGGTCTGTAGTCATAAGGTGAAGAGGTGCCTGCCTTCTTTGGAACAGGAACAATGCAGGATGTTTTCCACAGCAGTGGCACTTTCTGAAGCCTTAGGGACAGACTGAACAGGGGACAGAGGACACTACAAAGTTGGTCACCACAGGCCTTAAGAACTTCTAAAAATTCAGACTGGTTGTCAGCGTAAATGTTGGTTCAAATTATAACTTATTTAAAGGACTACTTCATATGCTCAAACATTTAACATATGATTCAGAATATTCTGTTAATAGCTCTGAGATGGCATTACAGCATCTGAAAAATGTATCCATCGCTGAGGATGAAATTATGGTCTTGTTTGATATTGTATCAATGTGCACCATGATTCCAATTCATCTGGCCACAGAAACTCTACAAACAAAGCTAAATAACGACACCATTATAACGACATGAATAAAGCTAACCACAAATGATATAATACATTTAGTTTCACTTTGCGAGAAAACTCATTTTCACTTAAATGGGAAATGTTACAGATAAACAGAAGTCATGCCAATGGGATTACCATATATAAGAACTTCGCAATGCAGTCAGAAGAAAGGACCCACAGACATGAACCCAGCATACGCAGGCTTGAAAAGAAGAACATGCAAATACTAAATAAGACTTTGTGACCAACACTCTCTGAACCACTCCTCATCAATCCCCCCCCCACCTCAACAGCCTCCACCTGTTCCCCCCTCCTTATTTGCTATATATTGCCATGGGTACCTGCAAGTCTAATCATTTTCCTCTGATGATGATAGTAGAAAAGAAACTACCGTATTTACGCGTGTACCACGTGCACATTTTTTCCCGAAAATTAGCATTAGAAAATCAGGTGCGTGTCATACATGAGGAATTTTTTTTCTGTAATGTTTACTTCTTCTGCTTGGGCTCTCTTGCTCGCTCTCTCTCTCGCTCACTCACTCACTTGCGCACTCTCTCTCTCGCGTTCTCTCTCTCTCTCGCTCGCTCACTCACTTGCGCTCTCTCTCTCTCGCTCGCTTGCGCGCTCTCTCTCTCTCTCGCTCACAAAACGGAAGAAAGAAAAACTTTCGTCATGCAACAAAGACAGAAGGGCATTTCGCGGAAAACATGCTCTAAATGCTTCCTATACAATTACAATGTGCGTTGTACATGGGGAAAAATTTTTTTTCGCAATTTTCTTTGTAAAAATTAGGGTGCACGTCTTACACGAGGGCGCATGGTACACAAGTAAATATGGTATTTTATAATACGTGATTCATTTGCTCCCTATGTGGATTTCTACACACACATATATACAGTATATATATATATATATATATATATATATATATATATATATACAGGTAAAATTCCATTACAATGAATATCTTTACAACGAAATTTTCATTACAACAAACTATTTTTATGGTCCCAACAGTTTCCCCATATGACACGAGTCTATAGAAATCTTGTTACTACAAAGTACATTCAGCAGATACTTTCATTACAACGAAGTCCTCAAAAAACCTTGAAATGCCTGAATGAATCATCCACAGAGCAGTTAGTTCTGTAGCCGCAGCTCAGTTGTGCACAATGATCCCCAAACAGAAACACTGTAATTTTTTTTCTTTCTTCGAACTTTCCTCGTACTGTTTTTTTTTTTTTGCTGTTTATGTTTTCAGTGGTTTTCAGTGATACCTATTGCTAATTGCTCGTCAACATTTGAAAAACATCCATTGGAATTTAACTCATTGTCATTTCCTTTAGAAATGGCAGACACGAAAAAACGATAACAGTTCATATTAGAAAAAAAAAACTTAAATTTTTTGCAGCTCTTGATTGCTGCAAAAAGAAAAAAGACATTGCCAGTGAATTCGGAATTTCGCCATCGACACTGTCAACTTTCTTGAAAGACAGAGCAAAAAAAGTAGAAAAATCTCGGGTTGCAAACGTATGTGAACTGCTGCATTTGAAGACGTCGAAAAAGCCGTTTTTATGTGGCTCAGTGATGCTCGTTCAAGAAACATTCCTATTAATTCGGCACTCAAAAGAGTTCAGAAACCTCACAATATGAAGAAGAAATGATGATTCGGCTCCTGATTGATAACTGTGCTGCCCACAACATGCTTCCACATTTAGATAATGTTCGCATTGAATTCCTCCCACCCAATTGCAGGGCAGCACTTTAGCCATTGGATTTGGCCATCATTCGCACCCTGAAAGTGTATTATCGCAAGGAAATGCTAGGAAAAATTCTCATCAGCATAACTTGTATGCAGGAGGAGATTAAAATTAACGTGAAAGAAGCTATTGAAATGATTGCAAATCCCTGGATACAAGTTAAAGAAAGCACTATAGTAACAAATACAGAATCTCATTACAACAAAATTTTCGTTACAACAAAATATTTTTTAGGTCCCTGGGAGTTCGTTGTAACGGAATTTTACCTGTATATATATATATATATATATAAAAATGAAAAATTGACTGACAAAATTACTCACTCATTCATTCATCCGCAAAAACACTATTTCCCATTTATTTAAAAAGCTGACATTTTGCAGGATGATCTAGGTTATAGGTACCTGCTAAAAAAGGACATTTTGATATATCAATATTTTATGTAATGGATAGATCTGAGTCCCAACTATGTTGGATTCCCTTCTCTTACTTGGCCCCGAGACCAACATAATGATGGGTATAGAAGGAAGGCACACCAGGACAGGCATCCCATCAGCAATGGGGAAAACCCTGTACCTAGATCAGATGCCAATTTACAGGAAGGACAAAATTAATGGAGCATGCCAACCAAAAGGGACCATTACTCATCCCCATCAGCCACATATACGGGACAGTGGAACCTACCATGTGTAGGTCATTTCTCAATGCACTGGGTGGCAACATGCCTTATCACAAACCCTGCTAATGATGACTGCAGGCGAGCATGTAAGTAGTGGTTCCCACAGTATTGCCCTGTTGGATTACAAGGGTCCACAGTATGGAGCTGTTGGGATGTTAAGGCTCAGGTCCAGTACTTCTGGGTTGGATTTAAAAGGGTTTGAAAGTAGATGGATGAGACTACCTGGGAGGTGTAAAAGGAGACGGGAGAAGTTATTATATTGTGCTCTCCTGGACTAAATAAAAACAATTTTATTTGCATTTGTGATTTTGTTTGTGTAGTTGTTTCTGGTCGGTGCGGCATCCGCAGTGATGCGGGTTCTGCATCGGTCTGTCGTGGTGTAAAAGGAGCTGAGCCGCAAGGCGAAGCTCTCAATTTACCAGTCAATCTATGTTCCTACCCTCACCTATGGTCATGAGCTATGGGTAGTGACCGAAAGAACAAGATCGCGAATACAAGCGGCTGAAATGAGTTTCCTCTGCAGGGTGTCTGGGCTTTCCCTTAAAGATAGGGTGAGAAGCTCAGTCATCCAGGAGGGGCTCAGAGTAGAGCCGCTGCTCCTCCGCATCGAGAGGAATCAGATGAGGTGGCTTGGGCATCTGATCAGGATGCCTCCTGGACGCCTCCCTAGTGAGGTATTCTGGGCACGTCTAACCGGGAGGAGGCCCCGGGGAAGACCCAGGACACGCTGGAGGGACTATGTCTCTCGGCTGGCCTGGGACCGCCTTGGGATTCTCCCGGAAGAGCTAGAAGAAGTGGCCGGGGAGAGGGAAGTCAGGGCATCTCTGCTCAAGCTGCTGCCCCCGCGACCTGACCTCGGATAAGTGGAAGAGGATGGATGGATGGATGGATGGATGGATGGATGGATGGATAGTTGTTTCTGGGGTTTTAAGAGTTGTTACACATCCTAGTGGTCACAAGGGGTAAAACCCCCCACAACAGAAAAAGTAAATACTCCAAAATCTCAAAAATGCATTGGCGGATTTAACTGAAAGTTGGTGACATTATAGAAAAAAGAAAGTTAGCAGACATGTTTTTATTATTTGTCTTTTTTTTTTTATTTTTATTAATACTGTACTACACGTAAGCTCTGTGCTATGCTGAGAGCAGATTTTATGCAAATGAAGGAATACCACCACTAGCCAATAGGGTGGACAGATAACTAAAGATGGGCTGTGACACATGGTCACATTATGAAATGAAAAATAGAAAAATTCAGTAAAGCTCAAGGAAGATGCAAAGCTCATTGCTGATTTTTGCTCTTGACTAATGACAATCTTAGATGCATACCCAATCTCATTTTGGTTGTCCCTTCAGATCTACAGCCCTCGGTCTGGTCACGGCACAGAAAACCAAAATGCTCTTTGATTGCAGTGCTGCACATCCTAATGGAGAAATGTCTGTGCTTGGATTTCTAATGGGGAAATGCTCCGCACTCCTCGCTCTTCACATGAAATCATTAGTGTAACATATAGAGTATTGGCACTGATCTAAATTGAACTTTAAGCACTACTTTGTATATACATTCACATCTGCAAACTTTAAAGGGAGGGGGGTACATACAACTGATGAAAAACATGAAAAGGAAAAATGTAAACATGTAATTAAAAGTACACCTTTACTGCTGCATTGTAAGATGCTATTATGAATGCTGGTCACCCATAATGAGAAGGATGGCTGGCATGCATGACATATGAAAATATTGACATCCAGAAACTTTGAGCAATGGAAACCACCACAGAAGACTGCTCAAAAAGTCCAAGTATATATCTCTGCAGCTGTCAACTAAGTTCACAGCCCATTACAGTTTTTCCATTGTTATGATTTATACATGGGCCATTGGCTTAAACTCCAATAGATTTTTACTCAGTGTTCATTTCCTTTACCCCACTATGGTGGTTGATTACAATATATAATCACATTTCTCATTATTTTTATTGATTACCCATTTCAATTAAAAAAGACATTTTCCTGTAAGGGCGGCACGGTGGCGCAGTGGGTAGCCCTGCTGCCTCGCAGTTGGGAGACCTGGGGATCTGGGTTCGCTTCCCGGGTCCTCCCTGCGTGGAGTTTGCATGTTCTCCCCGTGTCTGCGTGGGTTTCCTCCGGGCGCTCCGGTTTCCTCCCACAGTCCAAAGACGTGCAGGTTAGGTGGATTGGCGATTCTAAAATTGGCCCTAGTCTGTGCTTGGTGTGTGGGTGTGTTTGTGTGTGTCCTGCGGTGGGTTGCCACCCTGCCCGGGACTGGTTCCTGCCTTGTGCCCTGTGTTGGCTGGGATTGGCTCCAGCAGACCCCCGTGACCCTGTGTTCGGATTCAGCGGGTTGGGAAATGGATGGATGGATGGATTTTCCTGTAATATTGCATTTTGCAATGAACATGAAGAAAAGCCAAGTTACTGGAAAAACAAATAAAAGAAGGAAATGATCTAATGCAGGAAAGTTTTTCTCATGGACAATTGTGTAAAACTTGTTAAAGGGTAAGCAACCCCAATGACTTAATACTAATATTGTAACTGCTTATTATTTGACTGATTCCTTTATCCAAGGTGACTTACAACATTTGAGATGCAATTATTTACATTTCTTTTGTTTGTCCAGTTGAAGCACAAGCAGGTGTAGTGACTTGCTGATGGTCACACAGTGTCACTAGCAAGATTGGAAGCCACAACTTCAGGGTTTAAAGTCCTAGGTCCAGCACCTTGACTACTACAACACACTGCCAGCCCATAATATTAGCTCTTGATTAAAAAAAAAATGAAAACCTAAAAATATTATATACATAAAAACACTCAGATACATAGTACTTCTGACACACCTGATTAACAGAAAGCAATATAACTAATGTCCACTGTCATGAGAATCCAGGTAACAAAGCTAGTGTATAAGTAAAAAGGAAAAGCAAGCAATGTAACTTAATAATAAAATAACAAGTGAAATATATCTCTCTATTACAAAAAAATCTTGGTGGAAGGGAGACCAGGGAGACGAGATGTGATCTTCTTGGAAGACACTTTAAAGACCCGCGAGATGAAAGAGATTGGCCACGGAGCGTCTCGTGGGGACTTTAGACATGAGACTTGGTGCCAAAAGATTGCAATTTGACGTCCCGCGAGAGACACTTTAACGTCACGTGAGACAAGGCAGTGAGACAACATTTAAAACAAGTTCACGGACATCTAACTAAGCAGCTGTTGGAATGCTTTTGGCAGACAGACATCATGTGCTCCCAGCTCTTAAAACAACAAAAAGCGACAAGCAGAACACACAGCTTGCCAGCAGCAGCAGGAAGCCAGCAGATGATCCAACAGCTTCTCCTTAACGTACGTTCACGCGCCCCCATTCACAACACAAGCGGCAGAGACGCAAAGTGGCAAAAGGACAGCTGCTGTACAGGCTTTGAAATGATCGACGCAAAGCGCAACAAGCAGAAAACACAGCTCGCCAGCAGATGATCCGACTGCAACTCCTTAGCTGCATTCAGCCCCCCCTTCACAACGTGAGCAGTGTTATACATCCTGCGAGAAAGAGATTTAACCACGCCCAGGGCCGGAAATAAAGGACATGTATTGTTTTTACAAAAGTTTTAAAGTAAAAGTGAAAATAATGCATATGTAACAATTCCCATGAAAATAACAATCTCTTTAAATTGTATATCCGGTAAACCAAACCCGGGGGTGGGCGAGCGAAGCGAGCAGGGGGCAGAGACCCCTAGTATTGTAAATTAACGAAAAATATTTTATGAGCAAGTTATGATTGTGAGTAAAAATGTACAGTACATACCGCAGTGACATATTGAATATTGACTGAACTTCACTGCTGCCTACATTGAACTTTCCCCATGACACCAACATTAATTTTAATCATCCTTTGTTCTTATCTGTAATCATTTCCATTCTTAGTCTCACTAACATAATAACTGAATGATCTTCTTTACAAAACCATTAGAGAAGACACCTTATTTCCCCATTTATTTTATATGTGCAAAAAACAGAGTACCGGACCATTGGCCATTTTAGGGACCAAGCAGTATTTGTCTGGAGATTTCTTTAAGATTCTGTAAATTGTTCCTCTTGGTTATTCCTGGTGTCTCTTTTTCATTCTCTTTTTGTACTGCTCTCTGGTTAACTTGGGTCATTTAAATCACAAATAAAATGTACAAGGACACTTTTGGTAATTACAGACAGGATATGCTTTATTGCTACTTAGAGAGGAAATGCTGTATTAGCACTTCTGATAGAATGTCTAATCACCTTCTCTGTTTCAGAAAGATTTTATATCTCTGTAAAACTACCAAATGTGATTCTTAATTTATATTATCCCAGCCCTAACTGTAAGAACTGCAGAAATGTCTATAGGACTATATTTATTTTTGTTTGACTTTGATAAAGATTTTACATATCAAGTGACAGTCTTTCAAGAGATAAACAGTGCATTATAAAGCTTGAGCATAACCGTCTTTGACTTGTACTCTTCACATTGTGCTGTATAACCTGACATTTTGTTAGCCTTCTTTAGTGGCTTCTGAACACTATGTGGAGAATGAAAGTGAAGAGTCCACTACGACTGTTAAATCTTTCTCATAACCAGTAAATTTAATTTTCAGACCTCCCATTATGTATTAAAATCTAACATTTTTACTTCCTACTTGTAATACTTAATATTTATTGTATGTACATTAAATTTAATCTGCAACAAAGCCTTTATTGTATCCAGGTCCCTCTGTAATGTTTCAATGAAGTCAGGAGTATCTGCCAATTCACCTAGCTTGGTATCATCTGCAAACTTAAGCAGCTTGTTGTTTATATTCCTTCAAAAATCATTTATATGTACTGCTAAAAAATGTAGGGATCTCTTACTCATTACAGTCTAAAAGAAAAGTCAATTCAGCTTCAGGGATATCAATCTGTCCAGTTAAGAAGCATAAGTGATTGTGAATCAACATCACTTGCTTTGGCAGAAATGAAAGTGATAACAGGTACACTGGAAAGGCAACAGCAAGACAACCCCCAAAATAGGAATGGTTTTGCCAATCTCCTGGTATCTCCTCCATGCTCTTGAGACCTTCTTGAGATGGCATACATTGATCTGCCATCTGAGATAGTTGGACTACCTGTGCAACATGAATCGACTGCAGGTACCACCTCATACTACCACTAGTGACAAGGACACTACAAAATGCAAAACTAGAGAAGAATCAGCCAGGAAGGATAAGGAGGAGAGCAATTGTCTGTGGCCACCACTTGCTGATGAATACTGTAAGTGATTCCTTAATTTTTTTTCAGCAGTGACTCACAGATAATTTCAGCGGATGGGTAGAAAGGTCACCCATTTCAATATATTCTCATCTGAGCTGCGGATAATAAATCTTTGCGCCTTTCCAAAGATTTGTTTTTAAAAAACTTTGGCCTTTTCACTTTAGCTATGTCCAAAGACTGATTTTTTTGGCCTCTCATTTTGGTTTTGACACTTGGGTGTTCTTAATCTCTCAGTTCTGTTTTTCGTGTTTTCTCCCGGTCGCCCTTTTAAAATGAGTCAGCTTACCAGCACAACATGAAGCATACTGAATAATGTAAAACTGTTCAACGTGCAGGTTTTGGAGGCCAGGACACATACAGTATGTTGAATTCTCAAATGAGAATGTATGACTGCTATAAATGAATCAGTAATAAACTATCCAAAGCAATTGGGCCTATTTTCTAAGGATCTTCTAATTATGCTGGAGCCAAGCTTCTTTATATCGATGAACACAGTCCTAGACACAGAAAACATTTTTATAAAAACAAGTAATAAAGTAATGAATTAATGATTATAGCAGAATAAAGAAATATACAAAAAGAAAGTGTTAAATGGACCAGCTTTCATTTACTAACAAGTAAATACCAAATTGTACTCACACACAGACAGCATACTGTATGTGGCATAAACCAAAACAGTCTCTAGCAGAAATAATGTAAAACTGAAAGAAAACACTGGAGTTCCTGTGATTCATTCAGACCAACTAGCACCAAGGTGTTTAGGTAAAAAAATCCAAAAAGTTTCCCTCCTTAGGAGCATGTTGTCAAAGTTACCTCCACAGGGGTGTGAATCAGCTACCTCCAAAGCTGTAAATTTGAGGTCCAAAATGGAATGCTGCAGCTCCAACTAGTTGGTGGCCCTATTTCTAATCATGCTTTTATGCTCTAAGATTCTCACTCCTACAGCTCTTGTAATCTTGTGAATAGATAAGATAGAAGGATTGACTACTGCAATGTGGTGTTCACTGGATGTTCAAATTGTTCTTTATACAGTCTCCTCCAGTTAGTCCAAAATGCTGCTGCAAGAATTATTACAAGAACAAGAAAATACGAACACATAACTCCAGTTCTTAAATCCTTACACTGGCTCCCGTTTAAGTTTAGGGCAGATTTCAAAATCCTCCTTTTAACATATAAAGCCTTAAATGGCCAAAGTCTGGCTTACTTGTCTGAACTTACCATGACTTACAAACCAGAGCGCACATCAAGATCTCAAGATGCCAGTCTGCTGATGATTCCAAGAATTAACAAAATAACAGTGGGAGGTCAAGGTTTAAGTTACAGGGCCCCTAAACTGTGGAATGGTCTGCCTGCAACTATAAGAGCTGCCCCTTCAGTCTCAGCTTTTAAATCCTGATTGAAGACTCACTACTTCAGTTTAGCAATATCCTGACTAGAGCTGCTGATTAACTGTACAGACTGCATCTCCGTTGTTAGTCATTAGCTCTAAAACATAAGTAACATGATAGTTATAATTTATTACTAACCCTCACCTATTCTGTTTCTCTTCTTGGTACTCAAATGTGGCACTTGGTGCCATGCCCCACCTGCCAAATTGTTTTGCCTGCCTAAGGTAAAGTCATCTCTGATGGAGGATCGCAGGAATCGTCAGGTAGTTGGGTCCTTTTATCGGATTGGCTGGCCCAGTGTTGTCTCAGATGTGGAATAGCCAAATGAGGGAGGCAGCTTGATGGCTGAGGTCTCTAGAACTCTAAACAAATCCAAATCATACTATGCGATATCATCTACTGCTAATTTCTACTCTGTACTTGTAATATTTTTATTTTTATACTGTTTTGAGGATTACTTCTGTTCTGTGTATTGTATTGAATTGACTCCCTTCTTTTTGAAAACCACTGCACACCCAACCTACCTAGAAAGGGGTCTCTCTTTGAACTGCCTTTCCCAAGGTTTCTTCCATTTTTCCCTACAAGGGGTTTTTTTTTTGGGAGTTTTTTTTTTTCAGAGAGAGTCAAGGCTGGGGGGCTGTGAAGAGGCAGGGCCTGTTAAAGCCCATTGCGGCACTTCTTGTGTGATTTTACAAAAATACAATACAATACATACAAAAATAAATTGTATTGTATTGTAATAAATTGTATTGTAGTGTATAGTACAAACTATAGGTGCAAAACAGTAGGTAGATGACTCCTTTCGTGGTACAGTCTGCCCAGTTTTTTAAGGTGATATAAAAACGATCTTGTCACCTTCAAAGATATTAGCACAACAGCTGCATTTCAGGCAAGGAAAAATGTTACACTGTTTTAGAAAACTGGGTGAGATTTCCACATTTCTGAGGCTGTAGAACAGAGGTCAGGACTACAAGATCCCTAATATTTGGCTTTGTGAAAATGAAAATAGATGAGAATAGTGAAAATTTGTAAGTAACTTCAAGATGTGCCAGTGCTTTAAAATGCTGCATCGGGGAGCAAGACTAACTGTATTATTACAGCAGGGTGATGTCAACAAAAGATCACGGTGGGATTGAAAAAAACATTCATATGCAGATCTCACTATTTTCAATTTATAACCTGTAGTGAGAAGTCAAGCAAAATGACACCTTTTATTGGCTAGCTAAAAAGATTACAATATGCAAGCTTTCAAGGCAACTCAGGCCCCTTCTTCAGGCAAGATGATTACATCTTGATTACATCTTGCCTGAAGAAGAGGCCTGAGTTGCCTTGAAAGCTTGCATATTGTAATCTTTTTAGTTAGCCAATAAAAGGTGTCATTTTGCTTGACTTCTCACTATATCCATAATGGCTAACACGGTACAACACCCTAGTACTACAATTTATAACCTCTAATCTTCAACATGTTATAACTTCTTAGCACAAGAAGTGTATTCAGTTGAGGTGGAACAAATCTTCCAATATCTAGTAAATTCTGGTAGCTCGATGCATGTAGGAAAGTATTTCTGTTAGTATAATTATGACAAACTGTGAACATAAATACTTCAGCTTGTCATCTGATCAACACATCCAAAAAAGAAATTGTTTTCAGACAGATAGTAAAGCATAAATTAGGATTACAGCTATTAATAAATGTGTGAAACCAATTTAAATCTTGTTGTGTACCTGTCCATAGCATGATGATATTGTCAATGTATATACCCCAAAATTAAATGTAGGGACAGAACAAGTTCTTTGCTGAAAAAGCATATGTCTCATCAAATTCTGTCACATAGAGGCTTGCAATACTCATGCTAAAGGATGCATCTGTTACTACTCCATTGTGTTCATGAAAAAAATATCTTACTGAAATAAAAAAAATCAATTTTAAAGCAATTTGAGTAATTTCAATTAGAAAATTGCAGAAAAGGGGTGTAAAAGCAGACCATTTAGTAACTGATTGATATTTGTGTACAGAGATTCAATGTTCAATGTAAGCAAAACAGAAAAATGGGTATACAGTAAGGACTGTACTTTGTTAATAAAGTCTGTCGTTTCTTTGATATAAGAATGACCGAGGGAGACCAGATGGCGGAAGTGGAAGTCCTCAAACAGAGATAAAGGTTACAATGAAGAATTACAGGCCAAGACAATGTTCTGAATGCTTTAGGATATTTTTGTGAATCTTCAGTAACAAATGGAAAACTGGAAAATGAGGACATAAATTGTTTAAGAAGGATGCTGTATGTCTATCAATAACAACAACAACAACAACAACATTTATTTATATAGCACATTTTCATACAAAAAGTAGCTCAAAGTGCTTTACATAATGGAGAGAAGAAAAATAAAAGACAAAATAAGAAATTAAAATAAGACAACATTAATTAACATAGAAAGGAGTAAGGTCCGATGGCCAGGGTGGACAGAAAAAACAAAAAAAAACTCCAGAAGGCTGGAGAAAAAAATAAAATCTGTAGGGGTTCCAGGCCACGAGACCGCCCAGTCCCCTTTGGGCATTCTACCTAACATAAATGAAATAGTCCTCTTTGTAGTTCGGGTTTTTCACGGAGTCACTTGATGCTGATGGTCATACAGATTTCTGGCTTTTAATCCATCCATCATTGTTGGAACATCATGGTGCTTTGGGTAGATGGTGGTGGCGCACGCCACCACCAACAGGACACCGGAAAAGGAAACAGAAGAGAGAGTAGGGGTTAGTACAGATTTTGAATGAATAGTTATTATAATGAATTAGATATACAGAGTATCAGGATTAAATTACAGTGAAATTATGAGAAGGCCATGTTAAAATAATGTGTTTTCAGTAGTTTTTTAAAGTGCTCCACTGTATTAGCCTGGCGAATTCCTACTGGCAGGCTATTCCAGGTTTTAGGTGCATAACAGCAGAAGGCCGCCTCACCACTTCTTTTAAGTTTTGCTCTTGGAATTCTAAGGAGACACTCAGTTGAGGATCTGAGGTTACGATTTGGAATATAAGGTGTCAGACATTCCGATATATAAGCCGGGGCGAGATTATTTGAAGCTTTATAAACCATAAGCAGAATTTTAAAGTCAATTCTGAATGACACAGGTAACCAGTGTAGTGACATCAAAACTGGAGAAATGTGTTCGGATTTTCTTTTCCTGGTAAGGATTCTAGCAGCTGCATTCTGCACTAGTTGCAAACGATTGATGTCTTTTTTGGGTAGACCTGAGAGGAGTGCGTTACAGTAATCTAGCCGACTGAAAACAAACGCATGAACTAATTTCTCTGCATCTTTCGATGATATAAGAGGTCTAACTTTTGCTATGTTTCTTAGGTGAAAAAATGCTGTCCTAGTGATCTGATTAATATGCGATTTAAAATTCAGATTACAATCAACGGTTACCCCTAAGCTTTTTACCTCCGATTTGACTTTTAATCCTAATGCATCCAGTTTATTTCTAATAGCCTCATTGTATCCATTATTGCCAATCACTAAGATTTCGGTTTTTTCTTTATTTAATTTGAGAAAGTTACTATTCATCCATTCTGAGATACAAGTTAGACATTGTGTTAGCGAATCAAGAGATTTGGGGTCATCAGGTGCTATTGATAAATACAGCTGTGTGTCATCAGCATAGCTGTGGTAGCTCACGTTGTGCCCTGAGATAATCTGACCTAATGGAAGCATTTAGATTGAGAAGAGCAGTGGACCCAGGATAGAGCCTTGTGGAACACCATATAGAATATCATGTGTCTTTGAGTTATAATTACTACAACTAACAAAGAATTTTCTCCCTGCCAGGTAGGATTCAAACCAATTTAAGACACTGCCAGAGAGGCCCACCCATTGACTAAGGCGATTCTTAAGAATATTATGATCAATGGTGTCAAATGCGGCACTCACATCTAAGAGGATGAGAACAGATAAATGGCCTCTGTCTGCATTTACCTGCAAGTCATTTACTACTTTAACGAGTGCAGTTTCTGTGCTGTGATTTGTTCTAAAACCTGACTGAAATTTATCAAGAATAACATGTTTATTGAGGTGCTCATTTAACTGTATAATGACTGCCTTCTCTAGAATTTTACTTAAGAAAGGCAGGTTAGAGATGGGTCTATAATTTTCAAGAGCAGAGGGATCGAGATTATTTTTCTTAAATAGGGGTTTAACTACCGCAGTCTTAAGACAGTCTGGGAAGACCCCCGTATCTAATGACGAGTTTAGTATGTCAAGAACATTATCACTAAGCACGCCCGATACTTCTTTGAAAAAATTTGTTGGTATTGGGTCAAGGGACCAGGTGGAGGGTTTCATTTGAGAAATTATTTTATGTAAATCAGGTAAATCTATCCTAGTGAAAGACTTTAATTTGTTTATTATGGGGTACTGGGGTTTAGGAGGATCCTTAGTGTTGGGGAGATATACTATGTTATTTCTAACATCATTAATTTTTTGATTGAAAAATACAGCGATAGCCTCACAGGTTTTACTGGAAGTACTTAGGAGGCATTCCTTTGAGTTACCTGGGTTTAACAGATGATCAATTGTTGAGAATAAGACTCTGGGATTACTAGCATTGTTATTTATAATCTTAGAGAAATAGCAGCGCCTCTCAAGACGGACTGTGTTATTGTATTCTGTTATTTTAACTTTTAATATTTCATAGTCAATAGTTAGTTTAGTTTTCCTCCATTTACGCTCAGCTCTACGGCATGTTCTCTTTAAATCAGACACTCTTATAAGGTCAGTTTTTAACTTCCCCAATAAGTGCAGATACACTGGAGATGGGATAAGATTTTAGCCTAACATAATAAGTTATATCTGATAGCGGGTGCATATCTTCAGAAGTATATTTCACTGCATCAATAATAACTATAGCCCTTCCTTCAAAAAACTGCTGAAAACACATTATTTTAACATGGCCTTCTCATAACTTCACTGTAATTTAATCCTGATACTCTGTATATCCAATTCATTATAATAACTATTCATGGTGGCTCTAAAATCTGTACTAACCCCTACTCTCTCTTCTGCTTCCTTTTCCGGTGTCCTTTTGGTGGTGGCTTGCACCACCACCATCTACTCAAAGCACCGTGATGTTCCAACAGTGATGGATTAAAAGCCAGAAGTCTGCATGACCATCATCATCAAGTCCTTCCGTGAGAAGTCAAGTCAAGTCAACTTTATTTATAACCCTAAATACAAAGAGGACTATTTCATTTATGTTAGGTAGAATGCCCAGGGGGTACTGGGCGGTCTCATGGCCTGGAACCCCTGCAGATTTTATTTTTTTCTCCAACTGTCTGGAGTTTTGTGTTTGTTTTTTCTGTCCCCTCTGGCCATCGGACCTTACTCTTTTTCTATGTTAACTAATGTTGTCTTATTTTAATTTCTTATTTTGTCTTTTATTTTTTATTTCTTCATTATGTAAAGCACTTTGAGCTACTTTTTTGTATAAAAATGTGCTATATAAATACATTTTATTGTTGTTGTTGTTGTTCCCTTTTCTGCTTCCTATATAATAATAGAGGGATTATTAGCTAATTCAATTAAGGTGTTACTTTAATTCTTAGTAATATTGTAGAAACGTTTATATTGTTTACATTCAATCTGCTTAACATCCTTCCTAACTAGTCACATACACATCTCCAATTCTGATGCGTTGGGGCAAATGGGTGTAAAATAAGCCATGTAAAAAGTAGTGGGGGAAAGCAGTATCTGGATAGTCTTGAAAGTATGCACGAAGGCATTAACTTTAACAATTCATGGTGTTTTCTTCATGATATTTGTTATTTTTTTAATTTTAACTTTACTTCACTGAGGTTTCTTTATTGCATTTTTGAATACTTTACCCTGTTTTTTTATTCTCATTTTGGATGACATAGCTTACCTTATTTGTTGTATATTTGGATTACTTTGCCTTATTATCGTAAAAATTAAAGATTTTGGAGGTGAATTTGACTTAAATGTAAAACTTTTAATCTTTAAATCTAGCCAGATTTGCACTCACAGCTTTTCTTTCTTTTGGTATAATCAAAAGTCAAAAAACAAATGCTAATTAAGATTGGTTGCTTATTAAAGAAAGATAGTTTTCTAGCTATATTTAAGCATATAGTTCCACACTAAGATATCCTGAGCACTAAAACTATATACTGCTGCCTTTAATGCAGATGAGTGAAGCAGGTGGGCAAGTATATATGCCAATAACTTTCAGACAGGTGTCTTTATCTGTACCTCTGTTAGTTAAGTATAAACAACCACTAAATACAGACAGATGGTTGGTGAACAATTTTTTAAATGTGTCACAGATAAACTTTTAACTCACCCACAAATGGTAGGAACATCTAGTAAAACATAGCAAAAGAGAAAAAGTGAGAGAAACAGAAAGAGAAAGAGTGAGAGAGCCGACAGTTACATGAGATGACACCCTCATAGTTGCAGTTTAGAAATTAACAGTCCCTTTGTTCACTTAGGCAAGAGAGAGTTCTGTTTAGCTAATCTGGGTAAGCAAATGCTATGTGATACAGAAAATCTGTGTTTGCGACCAAGGATGTGTGGATGTAAAGCACAGAGGGAGAGGGCCCTGGGTCATTTCTATCTGGTGAAAAACATAACAGTGGCATACGCTTCATGCTACAAAATCCAGTGGCTGACCTTCTGGGTAATAATTTTACCTAAATCATTATGAACACGTTTATGTCTGCTCTGAACTATTAAGCATCCAATACTTCTTTTTCTCTATTTTTATCCGAAAGAACCTCACTGCCTGGAATTCTGGTCAACAGGTTTTGTGAAACTGTGGGCACATTTCTTAGGGAAGAAATTAAAAGAACTTGAATTACTTTGAGAATTCAGGAGGTGAAGTTAAATTAGATGTTCATTGATCAACAATCTTTAAAGCAGTTCACAAAGAAGCTGTGGCTAAAAAAAATACAAAACAAAAAAAATCCTTTGTAGCATTTACAAAGAGCCTCCAAGAAGATGCTACACACGTGTGGCAGAAAGTCTTGCTATCTCGTGAGACTGAAAAGAGATTTCTGAGCATAGATTTTAAGAAAACATATGTATGTGACGTAAGAACTGCAGCTGCCAGGACTCGCACCACCTTTAACAAATAGTATGGTGGTAGAAGCATTAAGTTTTCCAGCAACGTGGGGCGGGTGTCTTGTTTAGATTAACACAAAGATAAAAGTAGTACAATAGTATCTCATTAAAATCTGCATGCCTCTGTCAGACACATTAAACTGATGAAGAAGTTTACAGACACCAAACAGTGCATATTGTCAGATAAATGATTTAATATTGCAATGTCATAAAATAAAGTACACAGATGTTTTGGAGTAACCAAGTCATAATCCTGATCTTAAATTCTTAGAACACTTGAGGGAACATTTCATAATTTTTATTCACTATTTTCCTCCAAATAACTTTCATGCCTATAATAAAACTTCTTCAGTTACATCATGAATTAACTGCTTTAATGATGTAAAACACTGGATTTATGGTTTGTGTTTAAACTAGGAAAAAACAAACCTTCTTGAGTTAACATTACTATGTTGAATAGTTATTTTGACTCAAAAGGTTTGAGTTTTAGTCCATTCAAATTTCAAGTGCTAAATCTGATTTAACCTTCTAGAATCTGCTTTTTTCATCTAACAAATATGGCAAAATTACAGTGTTTTCTTAGCTGGAGAATCTCAAGTGAAATGGACTGTTGTAATGCTTTATGGACAGGTTGCTTTAATCGATTGCTTTTTGCTTTATGGTTAACTGGATAGCAGAAATCATAACTCAAATAAGAAGTCTGGCCATATCACTCCACTTCTTCAGTCACTGAGACTTCTAAGTTTAAAGCTGATTTTAAAATCCCCCTTCTCACACATAAAGTTATAAATACTTTAGCCCGCCCTTACCTTACAGACCTATATAATGGCTGTCCTGCAGGGCATTCACTATGCTCTCAAGACACAAGCCTCCTTAATATTCTGATGGTACAGTTCAGATGAAATCCTTTAGCTAAAGGGTATCTTTGCTTCCAGAGAATTCCCATCAGTTTCAGCATTAATATCAAGCCTCAAAACTCAATATTTTCAAAAAAGTATACTTTTGTTAGAGTTGAGACTGTTTTATATCATTTGCTTTTATGCTGTTTTAATTAGTTGTACTTGTTTTGATTTGCCATCACTATGTGTTTTCTTATTTATTTCCTCATCTCATCATCCAAGTTGACAACTCCCAACAACTGCATCGCCATTTAGACAATAAACCTTTAACTAAGATTCAGTGAAGACCTGGGGCCTCATGTATAAATGGTGCGTATGCACAAAAATGTTGCGTACTCCCATTTTCACACTCAAATTGCGATGTATAAAACTTAAACTTGGCATAAAGCCACGCACATTTTCATGGTAGCTAAATGCTATGCTCGGTTTTGCAAACTGGCGGCACCCAGTGTCAAAGCAGTGCTTTTGCTCCATTGTACACTGGAGTACACTGAAATTAACCACATATTTTTTATTAGTTTAAGGCATCTGATTGTAATTAACCTGTAACAAAAAAATAATAGTCCACGGAATGGCCAAACTATTCCAAATACCGTAGCTGCTTTAGTGTTGTTACTCTCACTGTACCTTCTTTTTCTTCTTTCAGCTGCTCCCATTAGGGGTTGTCACAGCGGATCATCTTTTTCCATATTACTCTCACTGCACCACTCGGAGTATTTATATCACTGTATCTGAGTGTGGAATCACAGCTCTACAGCAGCTGATCAGAAAGAGAATTATCGATATACAGCATCTAGCACACGCTGCCTCAGCCATGCTGCCTATTTGAACTGCTCTCATACGGCAAACGCTTCAGAGCCTTTCCTGTATTGACCTTGCGGTTCAGAAAGAGTTTCATCCCACGAACTATAAACGCACTTAATCAGTCCATCAAGTGCTCCCTGTAGAACTGTTTGTACCTATAAGTACAATTACCTCACTGTAAACTTGCGATACAGTTATAATATTGCACAACCTGCACCACTTCATAAAGCATGTATTTACATATGATGACAATATCATTTTTAAGATGAAATGTAGCAAAATATGTTTATTATATTATATAGATAAAACTTTAACTTCATTTAAATAATCTTTATTGTTAATAATTAAACATGTGAGGACACAGTGTCGCAGCGCTAGCAAGGAGCTGGTGCCCTGTTCACGGATTGTTCCTGCCTCACGCTGTATTCTTGCTGGGGCTGGCACGACACTGGAAGGATAGATGGATAGAACAATTAAACATGTACTATGAAGATATTTCAATGTTCCTTAAAAGTTTTGAAGAATCAGCATTCTCAGCTTATAGATGGCTTAATGTCTATTACTGAGCTGATTGTGTGGCGATTGGGCATTTGGAGAAAGAAAAGGAAGGACAGGAATTGGGGGTTAGTACATTTGAAAGAGACAGTACTGCTGCAGTAAATTATTTAATCGAAGGTCGCGAACAGCGCAGCAAACATCTTGCGGGAGGGCAGGAACAATCTGTGGACAGGGCACCAGTTCGTCACTATCACTGCACCACCGTGTTCCCATGTTTAATACATGCTTTAATTCCTATCATCATGAAAATGATATCAAGTATATATCTCATTATTTTAATTATTCAGAGAGCAGTAATATCATGTAATTGATTCTGTGTCCAGTCGGAGGAAGAGAAAGCCCATTTAAGAAGCACGTAGTGATTCACACACATAGAGCACATAGAAGAGCATATACAAAACAAAGCATTTAATGTGCTACTTTAGTTACAATGGGATTTGAGAAACTAGTAAATTAAACGATTTTAAGATGAAGTTTAAGATGTTCTACTTTAATGACAAAATAAAATACGTGAATAAAGTGGAAATTTCGAGATTGAAGTGGACATTTCGAGCTTTTTCCCACTGTGTCCCTATTTTTTTTTTCTTTTCTCTGTACCCTAATAAGCTTTCATATGACACTCAGATGGTGGGCTACAACTTGCCTTTTCACTGCAACTATGATATCTGACAACTTCTTTTTTATTTGGGGCACTTTGTGACTTTGTGAACTTGAGCTTTCGAGTTTCTCCGACACTCTATGTCACTCGATCAACTTCCTTTTGTTGTGTATACCACTGTGTAAACCAACAAATAGTACGTTTTTCCTTGCCTCCACTTGGATTCGCTGAAATTCTTCTATTTCACACACGCTGAGCTTAAGGGCTATTTACAGTGCATCACTTTTTCCACAATTTGTTATGTTACAGCCTTATTCCAAAATGGATTAAATTCATTTTTTTCCTCAGAATTCTACACACAACACCCCATAATGACAATGTGAACAAAGTTTACTTGAGGTTTTTGCAAATTTATTAAAAATAAAAAAATTGAGAAAGCACATGTACATAAGTATTCACAGCCTTTGCCGTAAAGCTCGAAATTGAGCTCAGGTGCATCCTGTTTCCCCTGATCATCCTTGAGATGTTTCTGCAGCTTAATTGGAGTCCACCTCTGGTAAATTCAGTTGACTGGACATGATTTGGAAAGGCACACACCTGTCTATATAAGGTCCCACAGTTGACAGTTCATGTCAGAGCACAAACCAAGCATGAAGTCAAAGGAATTGTCTGTAGACCTCTGAATCAGGATTGTCTCGAGGCACATATCTGGGGAAGGTTACAGAAAAATTTCTGCTGCTTTGAAGGTCCCAATGAGCACGGTGGCCTCCATCATCCGTAAGTGGATGAAGTTCAAAACCACCAGGACTCTTCCTAGAGCTGGCCGGCCATCTAAACTGAGCGATTGGGGGAGAAGGGCCTTAGCCAGGGAGGTGACCAAGAACCCGATGGTCACTCTGTCAGAGCTCCAGAGGTCCTCTGTGGAAAGAGAAGAACCTTCCAGAAGGACAACCATGTCTGCAGCAATCCACCAATCAGGCCTGTATGGTAGAGTGGCCAGACGGAAGCCACTCCTTAGTAAAAGGCACATGGCAGCCCGCCTGGAGTTTGCCAAAAGGCACCTGAAGGACTCTCAGACCATGAGAAAGAAAATTCTCTGGTCTGATGAGACAAAGAATGAACTCTTTGGGGTGAATGCCAGGCGTCACGTTTGGAGGAAACCTGGCACCATCCCTACAGTGAAGCATGGTGGTGGCAGCATCATGCTGTGGGGATGGTTTTCAGCGGCAGGAACTGGGAGACTAGTCAGGATAAAGCGGAAGATGACTGCAGCAATGTACAGAGACATCCTGGATGAAAACCAGCTCCAGAGCGCTCTTGACCTCAGACTGCGGTGACAGCTCATCTTTCAGCAGGACAATGACCCTAAGCACACAGCCAATATATCAAAGGAGTGGCTTCAGGACAACTCTGTGAATGTCCTTGAGTTGCCCAGCCAGAGACCAGACTTGAATCCGATTGAACATCTCTGGAGAGATCTTAAAATGGCTGTGCACCGACACTTCCCATCCAACCTGATGGAGCTTGAGAGGTGCTGCAAAGAGGAATGGGTGAAACTGGCCAAGGATAGGTGTACCAAGCTTGTGGCATCATATTCAACAAGATTTGAGGCTGTAATTGCTGCCAAAGGTGCATCGACAAAGTATTGAGCAAAGGCTGTGAATACTTATGTACATGTCTCAGTTTTTTTATTTTTAATAAATTTGCAAAAACCTCAAGTAAACTTTTTTCACGTTGTCATTATGGGGTGTTGTGTGCAGAATTCTGAGGAAAAAAATGAATTTAATCCATTTTGGAATAAGGCTGTAACATAACAAAAGGTGGAAAAAGTGATGCTCTGCGAATACTTTCTGGATGCACTGTATATTGATTTGCATATTCAAAGAGGAGTAATTCTGGGAGGAGTTCGGGAGTGGCGGCAGGCGCGTGCACGTGCGTTGCTTTTCATGCTGACCGGGATTTATGGAGTGGAAGACTGTGGAAGTTGGCGTATGCACAGATTTATGCATCTGGATTTTTTGTGCGTACGCACATTTCAACTTTTGTCCTTACGCCATGTTTTAGTGTGAATTCTACGCACGGCGTTATGCATGAGGCCCCTGGAGCTTTACAAATAATTTTGTAACACAATCCATACTGAAATTCATCAACACCTTTTTCCATGGAGTTTGCAAGAAGTCCTTTCGAACATTCTGGTAGAACTCGGCATCTTAATTAAAGAAAGAAAGTTATTCTCCACCAGGACAAATTTGATAATACCTTTTTAAGTCAGTAATCAGGCAGGAGAATACTTGTCATTTATTTATCCTTGCATCACCAGGCTGAAGAGGGAGAATCCATCACAGCAGTCTTTGCAGCAAGGTTAAAATGATCAAAATATTAAAGGTATAGGACTATTTTTTAAGCAACTGAATTTACATAACAATGTCAATCTACACATACTGTGCATTTGCTCTGGCTGGCTTGTTGATCTAAACCCAAATGATTTTTTAAAAATAAAAGCCTGTTTTATCATATTCTTGTTCTTCTCATATCCTTTGGGTTGAGCCACCACCCTTGAAATTTTTGTATATGTAACAACTGTCCAGTGTTGTTATTTACAGGACATCTGCTGGTTTCTTGGTCATCTTTTTCATACATTTTGTGCATAATATCATCCTTCCTCCTAGTACACTTGTTTAACGATCATGACATTTTCAAACAAATGCTAATATACTTCAATGTGCATTGCAAACCCATTTACTTAATTACTGTTACCTCTAAATTATTCTCTCACATCATGGCATCATGTGTTTGTAAAACCACAATTACTTAGATTTATACTGAGAAAAGCTGCCCTGATTTTGTAACCAATGTATTCAAACTGTTCTTGTTAATTATTTTGCACAACAAAACTGCATAATCTGGTATCTCAGTTTCTATATATGTTCTGCTTTAACCCTTTAATCTTAGCCTCTTTGTTTTTGACCCACCAGTGCAACCAAAATAACATTAAAAAGACACTGCATAAAATCATTCATGTCCTCAGTGCTATGATAAAAGTTCAATGTTTTGCCATTTAAATGCCTTATTGCAAATCCCAATACCACGTTGCAATATTTTTCTTTCTTCAGCCAACGATGGCCAAATTGCTGTACCACAGCAATACCTGTCCCCAAGCCCCACTAATTGCTTTCTTGAACGTTCTGATTCAATTGTTATAATTTGATGGACAGACTATTATCTAATAATTGAGAGGAGTGCCTCAACTCTCAAATGACACTACAATCAACTCAACAACAAAGAGAAAATTGATTTGTAAACTTACACTCTTCACAACTATTTTAATAATAAGAAAATAGCAGTCTTGCAATCAATATTAGCAATTTTTACTTTCTTAATTGACTTAAGGGTCTAAATAACAAATTGTGTGTGAACTCTTCAAAAATGTTAGGGTCAGAAGTCTGTATATAATTTTACATATTGAAATGCCACTTCAGGCTGTGATTAGTTCATTGCTCCCAGAAAAGCATCCATCAGGTTACCCTGTGTAGCTGACTGCATTTTCACCTTCTGATATTCAAATTTTGTGGTGCTTAAGGAGAATCATCACTGACAAATCTATGCAATGTAAACTAAAGAACATTGAATGTGTCTATTATAGGGTTTACAAAAAAATAAATTTCCACTATTCCCTGAAAAATAATTTTTAATTAACCAATAATGCCCCTTTACAGTTTTCACTTTTTTAATTGTGTAGTGCATATTAAGGTATGAAAAAAGAACAGTGCAAAAAATTCAATTTTCTAAATATTTTGAAGCACGACACTTGATTGAAGAAAACTGCATTCTCAGAAAATGTTGTCAGCTTCACCTGACTTTGTGGCTGGTAAGCTTTTTGAAGAAGTCAAACTGAGCAATGTACGCAAACCCCAAGGTGGACATGGGGTCAGTGTGCAATTCAATAAAAATTACACTGCAAGTGAAGGCTCACTTTTAATCTTGTATCCAGATGGAGCCTTGGCATTGCATTGCATGGAGGTGGCTCATTTCACCTCTGCCAGAAGGCGAAGGAGGGAAAAATAGAGCACAATGGAGCCTATTTTGTAAAGAATTGTGCACTTCAACATGACAGGAAGCGAAAATAGAATTTTTGCTAATAGAAAAGGTATTTCCTTTTGGGATTTGTTTGATTTAAGCTAATGGCTTGTATTTTTTTAAAGGTTAGAGAAGTTCAGACACTCAGTAAAGTTAAATAAAAAAAAGAATGCAGATGAGAAGATTCTAGCACAAACATACTATTTTTCTAAAGAGCAGGTTCTGTTAACTAAACTGAAAACAAAAGATTCAGGCAAAAAAAAAATCAGATAAAAATTCTAAATTTAACATCAAGGGATATACATAATGTGATTTGTCTTTGCCCAATTTGTTTGATATCACTCCATTGAATTGGCATTATTGATTTGTATTAGCTGCGGTGGGTTGGCGCCCTGCCTGGGGTTTGTTTCCTGTCTTGTGCCCTGTGTTGGCTGAGATTGACTCCAGCAGACCCCCATGACCCTGTAGTTAGGATATAGCTGGTTGGATAATGGATGGATGGATGGATGGATTTGTATGAGTCATATTGTCATATACAAAGGTGCCAATATCTACCTACTGCTATGTTAAGGGTGTCATTTATCAGTAATTTAAGTAATAGGAACCAGTGTTATGTGCAGAATTGATTCTGACAGAAAAGTCACATGACAACAACCAGTTTCCATTGCCAAGATCGAGTACTCCTTGATCCATCCCATTCATGCCTATCACCTGATTAGCATCCAGGCCTCACACATCCCTTGCAGGTGATGACTCTACATTGTGACTCTATGTGGTATTCTCAGGCTCTCCCAATTAAGGTTACATGGGTTACCTAAGCACCAGAAACACATCTTTGAATATATTATCCCTAGGTGTAGCTCCTGGAGTGGGTTTCAGTACCCACCTTTTGGGCAAGATTAGTCTAGATTTATTGAGAAACATAATTTTTGGATCATCTTGTTCTTGGTCTCACCCCTTGCTCCAATTTGCCATGGGTAAGCCTATTACAAACATGTATTTCCAGAAAGCTCATTCCTAAGGATCATTGTCACTGTCTAATATAACTCTACTTCAAATGTGGCTAAAATGAACTTTTAAATCAGAGCTGTAAATATTGATGAATAGAAGCCAGAGATATGCAAGGTTCTTGTCCTTTGTCTTCCTTTGACCATGATAGTGAGTACAAAAGAAAGCAGACACAGAGTGACATGAAAGTGTATTAATTAAAAGGGAAATGTTCCTACGAGTAAGTGCCTGTGAGTGAACAATTTTCATTATTTTTCTTATTTTTCCTTAGAATTCAGCAGGGTTTTGCCCAGTTGGCACTCCAAAGATTTGACTTTTTCCATGTTTCATCGTTCGCCCTGCCACAATATATATGTATAAGTATAAATAAGAACATTCACCAATTGATGAAACCTTCCCATAGAGTGAGATCTCTGTCAAAAATAATTCGTAATAATGTAAGTCAAATTTATATTTCATTTGTGTCAGTTATGCTTGCACTTCTGAAAATTAGAAATGTAAATTTGACTTAATTATTATGAGTTATTTTTGACAGCGACCTTACTCTATAGAGGTCCTTGATAATACCTTTAGCCATTATAAGTCATGTTCATGTTCAAGTTGAATTTTTAAGTCTATTTTGTTGTCACATATACACTGAAAATGTCACGATCACTATGCAACACATTGATGCTCTCTGTTACCATAATCAGCAAATATTACAAATCAAAGTTAATAATAATTTGAAATGACTAGCGGCTTTCTTTCTCAAAAACGATTTCTTCCAAAAAGATAAAATATTCTCAGCAATATTGAGCAATTATTACAATAAACTGTAATGTAATAACATAGTCAATTTCTAAACATATACTGTAAAAATTAAACATTTCTGCAAGCTAGCATTGTATGTCATACTTGTCCTGAAGAGGAGACAGCTGTGGGCCAGTAATATTCACCACCCTGTATTACTTACCCCATGTAGTTTGTAACAATTGCAGAGAAAAACTGAGACAATGTTAGATAACAGCAAACAATACCATAAACATCCATGAAAAATCTCTCATGTTACTCATGGTGCTAATCCACATGTCAATTCATCCAGTCATAGACTTTCACCACGGAAAAACACACACATTATTTGTTTACATACTGTTAAGACAGGATTCTGTGAGAAGTGTGATCCCGTATCAAGTGACTTCCTGTTTGTGCACTGCTCTTATTTTCCAGAGGTATTTAGGCAGTCAGAAGCAGTGAAACGGGTAAGAGACAGTGGGGTAAGGATTCTTAGTTTTCCCATTTTGTTTAGCATGTGTCAACAGTGAAATAGTGGTCTGGACTATTCTTACAATGTGTATCCCAATTAAGCAAAGTGCAGAGAATCCTGCCCACTTATACTTGTACCAGTCTTCTCTTCCAGGTATTTTAGAAATAAGCCTCTATAAAATCAGAGGAGAAACCCAGAATGAATGAATAAATCTGACTTTGAAAACAGTTGATTAGGGTTAGGATTCCTTAAGCTTATATGCATATTGTTTTATTCTGCTTGTTAACCAAAGCATGCTGTATTTTTATTCTTTTTTAATTCTTGTTTTACTCACATTGTCTACTAATCTAACAGGATCACAAAAGCAAGAATGAAGTTCTCTCTCTCCAACAAAACGTAAACTTATTTACAGTATCTAAGTATCTGCATTGTATGTGAGTATGGGAGTGAACAAGAATATGCCCTGTGATAGACTAGCATCTCACTTAGGCTCGGTTACAGCCTTGTGTCTAACAATGCACTTAGGGTAGACTTTCATTCTCCCTTAGTCAGTAAGAACGAAGCAGGTTAAGGAAATGGATGGGTCTATTGTGGATAATCAGTGAGGCTGGCTTACTTTTTTGGTCATTTGATTGTGTCTTGCAGCCCTAAACAGTAGGAGATGTAATCCTTTCAATTTGTATGGATGACTGAGCTGCCTAAAATAGAAAAAAGATGAGCTGAGACATATATAACAGGCTTCAAGTATCTCTCCCTAGTGTACATTACATCTATTGATGGCAGCAAATAGTGGTTTTCAGTCTGGTTAAATTGTTTTTCAATAGTTTAGTGACTGGACATGATAAGAGTCAATGATCCCCTGTTATTGCAGTAAATTGAATGTTGAAATCAGTACACAGTAGTGTTAAACCTAAGCCATTGAACTATGCAAAACCAAGGGAAGCTGAGCAGTTTAATCCATTTAATCGCCATATGCAATTTCTTGTATTAGAAATTTGTAATTGGGCTCACTATGTCCATAGCATTCAAAAACAGCAGACAAAAAATATAATAGTTTCAGTTTATTCTTATGTAGCACACTTTGCAGTGAACTTCATAAATTGTAAAACTTAAACAGTGCAATCATTGAGAAATAAATGTTTAGAACATTAGAACAATCTAGACAAGAACAGGCCATTTAGCCCAACAAAACTTGCCAGTTCTTTCCACTTAATTCTTCTAAAAAACATCAAGACTAGTTTTGAAAGTCCCTAAAGTCGTACTGTCTACCACACACTTGGTAACTTGTTCCAAGTGTCTGTCCTAATGTTTGTGCATTACCCTTAACAAGTTTCCAACTGTGTCCCTGATAAACTCATTCTAAAATAACAGTCTCGATCCACTGTAATTATTCCCTTCATAATTTTAAACACTTCAGTCATGTCTCCTCTTAATCTCCTTTTGCTTAAACTGAAAAGGCTCAGCTCATTTAGACTTTCTTCATAATTCATTCTCTGTAGCCCTGGAATCAACCTAGTTGCTCTTCTCTGGACCTTTCTAGCACTGCTATGTCCTTTTTTTAGCCTGGAGACCAAAACTGCACACATTATTCTGGAGGAGGCCTCACCAGTGCATTATAAAGCTTGAACATAACCTCCTTGGACTTGAACTCCACACATCGTCCTATATAACCTAACATTTTGTTTGCCTTCTTAATGGCTTCTGAACACTGTCGGGAAGTTGATAGTGTAGAGTCCACTACGATTCCTAAATCCTTCTCATAACAACAACAACAACAACAACATTTATTTATATAGCACATTTTCATACAAAAAGTAGCTCAAAGTGCTTTACATAATGAAGAAAAGAAAAATAAAAGACAAATAAGAAATTAAAATAAGACAACATTAGTTAACATAGAAAGGAGTAAGGTCCGATGGCCAGGGTGGACAGAAAAAACAAAAAAAAACTCCAGAAGGCTGGAGAAAAAAATAAAATCTGTAGGGGTTCCAGGCCACGAGACCGCCCAGTCCCCTCTGGGCCTTCTACCTAACATAATTGAAATAGTCCTCTTTGTAGTTCAGGTTTTCACAGAGTCACTTGATGCTGATGGTCATACAGACTTCTGGCTTTTAATCCATCCATCATTGTTGGATCATCATGGTGCTTTGGGTAGATGGTGGTGGCGCATGCCACCACCAACAGGACACCGGAAAAGGAAACAGAAGAGAGAGTAGGGGTTAGTACAGATTTTGAATGAATAGTTATTATAATGAATTGGATATACAGAGTATCAGGATTAAATTACAGTGAAGTTATGAGAAGGCCATGTTAAAATAATGTGTTTTCAGTAGTTTTTTAAAGTGCTCCACTGTATTAGCCTGGCGAATTCCTACTGGCAGGCTATTCCAGATTTTAGGTGCATAACAGCAGAAGGCTGCCTCACCACTTCTTTTAAGTTTTGCTCTTGGAATTCTAAGGAGACACTCAGTTGAGGATCTGAGGTTAGGATTTGGAATATAAGGTGTCAGACATTCCGATATATAAGACGGGGCGAGATTATTTAAAGCTTTATAAACCATAAGCAGAATTTTAAAGTCAATTCTGAATGACACAGGTAACCAGTGTAGTGACATCAAAACTGGAGAAATGTGTTCGGATTTTCTTTTCCTGGTAAGGATTCTAGCAGCTGCATTCTGCACTAATTGCAAACGATTGATGTCTTTTTTGGGTAGTCCTGAAAGGAGTGCGTTACAGTAATCTAGCCGACTGAAAACAAACGCATGAACTAATTTCTCTGCATCTTTCGATGATATAAGAGGTCTAACTTTTGCTATGTTTCTTAGGTGAAAAAATGCTGTCCTAGTGATCTGATTAATATACGATTTAAAATTCAGATTACAATCAACGGTTACCCCTAAGCTTTTTACCTCCGATTTGACTTTTAACCCTAATGCATCCAGTTTATTTCTAATAGCCTCATTGTATCCATTATTGCCAATCACTAAGATTTCGGTTTTTTCTTTATTTAATTTGAGAAAGTTACTATTCATCCATTCTGAGATACAGGTTAGACATTGTGTTAGCGAATCAAGAGATTTGGGGTCATCAGGTGCTATTGATACATACAGCTGTGTGTCATCAGCATAGCTGTGGTAGCTCACGTTATGTCCCGAGATAATCTGACCTAATGGAAGCATGTAGATTGAGAAGAGCAGCGGACCCAGGATAGAGCCTTGTGGAACACCATATAGAATATCATGTGTCTTTGAGTTATAAATAACAAAGAATTTTCTCCCTGCCAGGTAGGATTCAAACCAATTTAAGACACTGCCAGAGAGGCCCACCCATTGACTAAGGCGATTCTTAAGAATATTATGATCAATGGTGTAAAATGCAGCACTCAGATCTAAGAGGATGAGAACAGATAAATGGCCTCTGTCTGCATTTACCCGCAAGATCATTTACTACTTTAACGAGTGCAGTTTCTGTGCTGTGATTTGTTCTAAAACCTGACTGAAATTTACCAAGAATAGCATGTTTATTGAGGTGCTCATTTAACTGTATAATAACTGCCTTCTCTAGAATTTTACTTAAGAAAGGCAGGTTAGAGATGGGTCTATAATTTTCAAGAGCAGAGGTTGTCGAGATTATTTTTCTTAAGTAGGGGTTTAACTACCGCAGTCTTAAGACAGTCTGGGAAGACCCCTGTATCTAATGACGAATTTACTATGTCAAGAACATTATCAATAAGCACGCCCAATACTTCTTTGAAAAAATTTGTTGGTATTGGGTCAAGGGCACAGGTGGAGGGTTTCATTTGAGAAATTATTTTATGTAAATCAGGTAAATCTATCCTAGTGAAAGACTTTAATTTGTTTATTATGGAGTACTGGGGTTTAGGAGGATCCTTAGTGTTGGGGAGATATACTATGTTATTTCTAATATCATTAATTTTTTGATTGAAAAATACAGCGATAGCCTCACAGGTTTTACTGGAAGTACTTAGGAGGCATTCCTTTGAGTTACCTGGGTTTAACAGACGATCAATCGTCGAGAATAAGACTCTGGGATTACTAGCATTGTTATTTATAATCTTAGAGAAATAGCAGCGCCTCTCAAGACGGACTGTGTTATTGTATTCTGTTATCTTAACTTTTAATATTTCATAGTCAATAGTTAGTTTAGTTTTCCTCCATTTATGCTCAGCTCTACGGCATGTTCTCTTTAAATCAGACACTCTTTGGGTCTTCCATGGCATAACAATGCTAGAAGATTTTTTAACTGTCTTTTCAGGTGCAACTAAGTCAACAGCAGCCCTCACTTTAGTATTAAATCTTTCCACCTTACTATTTACATTCTCCTCGCTATTATAGTTGGCACTATAAACGGACTGATTGGTTAGAATGTTTGTAAGTTTTAAAGTTGCTGATGAGTCAAAGAAGTGTTTTTTAACAATATGCTTCTCATGAGTGTTTTCTATCATTATTTCTATATTGAAAAGTAGAAGAAAATGGTCTGATAGACCCGTATCAATGACCTGCTTTATATCAACTTTTAGTCCTTTAGTAATTACTAAGTCTAACGTATGACCTGCTTTATGTGTAGGCTGATTAACGAGCTGTCTCAAATCAAAAGAGTCCAGGAGGTTCATAAATTCTTTTACTTTTTGGTCACATTGATTATCTATATGAAAATTAAAGTCGCCGACTATTAAGAGTGTGTCATAGTTCGTAATTAAGATTGACATCAAGTCAGAGAATTCCTCAAAGAAAGACGCGTTGAATTTTGGAGGTCTATACACGGATAATACTAGAACGTGAGAATCTCCCTGAATAACAATGGCGAGATACTCAAAAGACTTGAATTTACCAAAACTGATATTTTTACATTTTAACCTGCTTGAGTAAATGTTTGCTAGTCCGCTACCTCTCTTTCCTTGGTGATCAGCACGAGTAAAACTGTAATCCGGAGGTGCAGATTCGATTAAAACAGCTGCGCCATCTGAGCTAAGCCACGTTTCACTTAGTGCAATAAAATCTATTTTTTATCACTAATAAGATTGTTGATAAAAAACGTCTTGTTAGTTAAAGCTTTAATATTTAATAGTGCCATATTCAATGTTTCGGAGGAGCAGAGATGAATACTATGTGCGTTATTGATATATGGAACAGGAATTAAGTTATTTTTATTAGCGCCGCTCTGTGTGTATTTTTTGTTTAATCTATGATCTGTTTTTACAGTTTTAATACATTGTTCATCTAAAGTAGTAACTTTAATTAAATTATTGGTGTTTATGCCGTATTGCCTAGATTTTCTATGTGCATTAAGATTGGTTATTACAGTATTTATGTTGTGCACTTTTATGGAAGATTTTATTAAACAATTATCATGACCAAGCACAGGAGTGGCATTTCGGAAGGGGTTAAAAGCAGAGATAGATAGTCAAGACAAACGAATTACCTTGGATATGTTTTCGGAGAGGACCCGGGCGCCGAAGCTGTTTGGATGCAGGCCATCTCGCTTGAAAAAACACGGTCTTTCCCAAAAGAGGTCCCAGTTGTTGATGAACCCGATGTCTTGATTCTTGAAGAAGCCCTGCAGCCAGTTGTTTAAACCAAGCAGACGACTGTAGTACTCATTTGATCGTCTGACGAGAGGGAGTGGACCCGAGATGAATATCTTTGCCGATGGGGTCCTCTCCTTTGTGTCTTTAATTAATGCAGTGAAGTCTGCCTTGAGGATCTCCGACTGTCGGTGCCTTATGTCGTTTACGCCAGCATGTAAAACAATTGCTCCAACTGCCCTGTTCTTGTAGATCGCCGGCGCACGTCTCGTCACATCTCGGACACGAGCACCGGGAAAACAAGAAACAAAAGATTTTCTGTTAGGGCAAGTGATATTGAGGTTCCTAACAATAGAATCACCTAACACTAATACATCACCAGGAGCTGAAGGCGAACTGGGGACGCTTAGAGGGTCAAACCGGTTCTGCGTTACGATGCTTGCCTGTGCCGATGGAGGTTTTTCTGGCCTTGAACCCCCGCCTGCATAGCTGAAATACACCGAGGTCATCATCGGTGTCGCTCCTACGAGGCGCGGGGGTGAAGTTGTGTACTCTCGATTTTCAGACCTCCCATTTTTACTTTCTACATGTAATACTTTATATTTACTGACATTAAATTTCATCTGCCACAAATCTGCCCAAGCCTGTATGCTGTTCATGTCCTTCTGTAATGATTTAACAGATTCCAAACTATCTGACAATCCACCTATCCTGGTATCATCTGCAAACTTAACCAGCTTGTTACTTATATTCCTATCCAAATCATTTATATATATTAAAAACAGCAGCTGCCCTATCACTGACCCCAGTGGAACACCACTCTTAACCCTCTACTTCCCATGTCTGAGCCAATTCTGCACCCATCTACAAACATTACTCTGAACTCCCACTTCTTTTAGTTTGATGCTTAGCCTCTAATGTGACATCATATCAAATGCTTCAGAAAGTCAAGACAGATAATGTCATATGTTCCGCTTTGATCATATTCTTTTGTTTTTTCCTCACAGAATTCCATCATGTTAGTAAAACATGACCTTCCTCTTCTGAACCCATGTTGAATGTTCAGAAACACTCCTGTACTTGCCAAATCCTCCTCCACTTCAGTGACCCTGAGCTTGAGGTGCTGGATCAGCTGGCATCTCCTGTAGATGTAGCCGTCACAGAAGACTAGCTCCTCCAAGCTGTTATCTAAAAAGTCCAACATCCAACAGGTCTTGCATTACACTGGCCTCATTATTAAAATTTGACTTAGGATTACTAAAACTGCCTTAACTTTTTCTTTTTTATTAAAATTAAATGATTTAACTTAAATGGTAAAACTAAAAAAAATTAAGCCAAATAAATTAGACTAGGCGATGCCCGCCGTAGCATATGGCGGTGTAAGAATAGGAATGGAAAACGGTGAGAAAGGAATTCAGAAATCAAGAAGAAATAAATACTTCATGAAAGACGCAGTGTGTATGTAGAATTTCCGGCCAAGCAGGATTACATGTGAAAGTGATAAATAAATCAGGCTTTCCGAATTTACGTACTATGGCCATGGCATCCTGAGAGTTTTGTTGCATGTATCTTGGACTTCCTGGAAATGTGGACGGTAATATTATTATTTTGCCTACACGTACGTTGTTATTTTCAGCGTTTGCTTGCAGTGTGTCAGATATTCTTTTGTATTGTTCCACACGCAGATCTTGTTGATGTAATCTGAGATAGTTGAGACGCGCGCCCTCTGTTTTAACATACGCATCTACGATGTACTGTTGGAATAGTTTGCCGCTAGAGTGCAAAATACTAAATGTATTCCTCATTGCTAATCTGTACGTGTAAAATTAGCATTGAGTAAGCCTTATTCGCTTGGTGGTTCTGTTATTGGGAACATGTTGTAAATCTTTGTGCCAGCCAATGTCTCTGTAAGGGAATAAAAGTGGGTAAACCATAGGATCGCAATTCATATTGATCGTGGAAATCTGTTTACAGGAGTTGCTTATGGTATAGATGCAAATGTCCCTTTCGGCAGGCGGTTCACCATTTTCTATGACTAAAATCGCTGCAACATCGGTGTGACATGTCTGGGCATTGTATCATCATAAATCCTGCCTAGGGTTTTCCTTGAAAACCATTCGTACAGATGCTGTTGGATTGGACTGAGCGAATTCATGCATGTGTTTGTATGATTTAGCAAAGGGGTTGATGGTTCTGAGCATGGAATCTAGCTGGAGAAGTAAATTTTCGCTGCATGCAGAGTTTGCTTTATTTTGTAAGTGTACTTCAGTAGCTTGCGCTGTGTCAAAAACATACAACTATCCATATCCTGGAGAGGTAGAAGTGTTAGCGTATAGTGAAGAGATTTGGTGATAAATTTGCCCATGTATTTTAAAACAGTATGGTCCGTGGCCAGGAGGTTGAGTTTTCTGTGCACCCATGGAAGTAAATGCTAGAGAAGAGTTGTATTCTCGAATGTGTTCACGATAATTTTTAGCTTCTGATATTTGCTGTGTAAGAAGCTGTTGTAAACACACAGGTGGCTCCTGCAAAGGTGGTAAAGCTACTTTACTGTTGTGGCAGCACCTCGAGTACATGTTGGATGTATTACGCTCAGCAGGCCAGTACAGTACATGACATGGAAGAGGACGAATAGGAATCGAGAAATGCCATGTCGGCTGTGTGTGGGCGGGACCGGTTTTGAAGAGGAGCCACAGGCAGCGTGGGGAAGGGTTTGGAAGAGGACAAATAGGAACTGAGAAATGCCATGTCGGCTGTGTGTGGGCAGGACCGGTTTTGAAGAGGAGCCACAGGCAGCGTGGGGAAGAGTTTGGAAGAGGACGAATAGGAATTGAGAAATGCCGTGTCGGCTGCGTGTGGGCGGGACCGTTTTTGAAGTGGAAGCAGGATGAACCAGAAGAGAAAAATATATAAGAGATTATGGAACTTCTTACAGCTATTTTACACCTTCTGGACCCTTAAGCTCCTGTAATATTCTCCCTCTCAACTACCTGCTGTTTGTCCTGCTATGAGGTTAACTATACTTTTCTCTGCCTGTTCTCCTAACTTTGCTCTCCTCTTATTCCTAACTTAAAAGTTCTCCATTCACACTGTTTGTATTCCCCCGTATTAATGAACCCTTACGCTGTCATCCTCTTAACTGCTCTACTTCCTGATTGCTAAGAACTGTTCAATCTAAAATAAGTAAATAAATAAATCTTGCTTAAGGAACATCTGCTGCTAGTTAATTTCTTGCTGTCTTATGTGCTGCTACAGCCCCTTGTGCCTGATCGTGTATCTCAATGCTGGCCGCTTACCTACTCACTGCTGAGCCTTCCTCTTTATTGCTTTGAAATCAGCCATGACTTTTTTTTTAACTAAGGAATCGCTGTTTCTGTTACTTATTAACTGTTTACTGGTATGACGTAGTTATTTACTTGCAGATGCCGATATCAGTCACTGCTGCTTTCTACCCTGCATCTTCAATGCTAGTTCAAATACAAATAGCAAGAAAAAGTACACGTAACAAGTTTTCCAAGCACTCCCCGCAACACCCAGCTACTTTTGCTCCTGTGCAGGCAAAAAAAAAAAGCAAAAAACCTTTTAAAGGGAAAATACATTTAAAACTGTGTGCACGTTTCCTTAGCAGCAGTCAATACACAATTTTATAGGAGGAAAATATATTTTTTAATCAACTCCCACACCACAGAAAACACAAAAACGCTCAGCAATTCTCAGATGCCTCTTGTTTGCAAAGCTGACATCAGCACATCAGCACGTCCTCCAACGTCAGTATGTAAGTATTCCAGTACTTCACTTATTAAAGCAAAAAGACAACAAGTTACTGTATAAAGTATAGTGAAGCAAAAATAATAATAACTTAATCTTATTCAAACACAAACAGTAAAATTATTGCAAATACAAAATGCACTTCAATTACCATTCTCTTGATATAATTGCCAGAGAACATAAAAATTCAATTCCTATGCAGTTGCAGCATATTATGTATTAAATTAAAATAAATTTGTATGATAAGTTAGAAAATTTGCTTTTACATGGGAAAATGTAGTTACTGGTGGTCAATCCCTCATCAAGTCACTGAAGGCCCAGGGAATGTTAACCTCTGAACCATTATATGGTCAGGGCTCCTGGGGTTTGGAAGGCATATCAAAATTCAAACAGTATGCCATATGGCCAGTAATTTGAGGACACCTGACCATCACACCTATATAACCTTGTTGTACAGCCTGTTCCAAAACTATGGCCATAAATATGGAGTTGCCCCACTTCCTTTATGGCTGTAACAGCCACCAATCATCTGGGAAGACATTCCATGAATATTTGAAGTGTGTCTGTGGGAATATGTGCCCATTCAGTTAAAAGAGCATTTATGAGGTCAGGTACTGGTGTTGGACAAGAAGACCTAGTTTGCAATTGGCATTACAATCCATTCCAAAGGTGTTGAGTATGGTTGAGATCAGGATTCTATGAAGGCTACTTCAGTTTCTCCACTGGAGCTGGCTTTAAGCACAGGGGCAGTCATGCTGGAATAGAGAAAGGCTCTCCTTAAACTGTTGCCACAAAGATAGAAGCACGCAATTTTCTAAAATGACTTTGTATACTTTGACTTTGGCACAAAACTGCTGACTACTTTTTCAAAATTTATATCTTGCAGGGTAGAGTTTTTAATTACTAGAATTGCTGAACTTGTTTAATGTTCATGAATTACAATGTAATGTAAGTACTTCAGGTTTATTTATGTTTTTGAATATGGAGCGGGGGGGCTCTACTTCTGTGCAAACTACAGATACAGTGCCTATAAAAAGATTTTTGCTGTCTTTTAAGCTTTCACATTTTATTGATATTCAGTTGATTTAATTTGCCATTTTTGGCAGTGTTTAACAGAAAAAAACATCTCTGCAAAACGGTCAAAATTAATTAAAAATATTAAACAAATAATTACACATTGTTGACCCCCTGCTTCAGTTCAATTTATGATACTGGTTTAAGGAAAGATAACTTATTTCTCTCTTTATTCTGGTTAGAAAGAAAGCAAATCTCAATCATACTATTGTCATTCCTATATGGGACAAGACTGGGGCATCACTGGTTTGATCACTCTCACTCTACATCATGACCTGAGTTAGAAAGATCCTGATAGCCCAACACAATCTAGCACAATTTAGTTTACTAAAATCAAAATCAGTTTAAGTTTATTTTGGTATAGTAATGCCATGTGTCCCCACAGTCTGGAGTAACATAAAAATGCATTCTCATTGTCCTGTCTTTAGTAATGGTGTGTCACTAGTAGGGTGGGTGTTTTTATTCAGTCCCTCGCTGGTTATGGTATAGGTCAATTATCTTTGGTGACGTCTATGAAAAGTGGGGCTTCTGAGTGTTCAAGGGAAATGTATAGTAGGTATGGAGTTCTCACTTCTATTTTATAGCCATGGTACCTATATTCACTTTGTGCTGTAAAATTCTGAGTTACAGATCTCACCCCTTCCTCTGTTGTCTCCTGCAACACTGTTTTAACTAAAATCATGCTTTGCTCCAGAAAGTTTATATTTGGCTCCTCATCATCAATACACCATGGGAATTTCTCCTGATTCTTTCTGCTTTGCTTGTAGATCTAATATTGCCAGTACCTTTATATATAGGTTTCATCTTGTCCTTTTCTTTATTCCTTTTTTTCATATATATGCTATTTGCTCTTAGTGACTGTAAAGTGTACCTTTTACCAGATATCTTGATTTAATTAGATACAACTTCATGTAGGTTGTCCAGTTCACAAAAAGGTTTTTAGGTGCATTTGTATATAATGCACAAAATACCTATGTCTGTCTATCTGCCTGTCTGTTAGTTCACATGAAACATCTTGGCCTCCCGTTGATCAGTTTTCGTGAAAACATTTGCCAAGACAGATGAATTTTTTTCCAATATGTCAAACAGATTGCGCTATACAAAATTTCAAAATCTTCCATTGCAAAGCATTGGAAAATTTGCAAACTTGTCTATCATAAAATGGAGGAATATTCTGTGTGACTTCCACTACAAATTAGTTTACTCTTCCAAGTTTACCTTAAGAGCATATTGCTTGAAATTCCTCTTTCACTTGTCTGACAGACACTCATATGGCCAATGCAAGTGAATCACATGCTGGGAACAGCACACACAAGCAGATCACAAAGCAGTGCCCTTCTCCTGATTCTTAGGTAAGTTAACCATAAAAGTACAAAAAAAGTCACTTCTCTGGAAATAAATGGGAAGGGAAAGCAATATAAGACTGAATAGACTGAACTAATGTTATCTGCAGATTATTGTTATAAAATAACTGACATTATCAACTTGTAGCTAAACAGCGTTTGAACTAATTATTTACATGGGAAACATGCAGCTGCTTTAACTGATATAAACATACTGTAAGACAAGTTTAGAAATGAAACTGTGGTTGGTCTGCGAACAGAAGATCAGAACCACTGGAGATGCAACAAGGACCACGCTGGCTGCAAATAGCAAGTCCAGGACAGGATTAGTGTTTGAACTGTGCTAATTACTTAGCAGTGTAACATACAAAGACTTTTGCTTCCAAATGTCTTCAGATTGGAATTGAAATCTTTAAGATAAGTGTAACCTTTCATATTTCCGTTATATGATAAATCAGTTTCTTTCAAAGATTTTTCTTACAGTATGTATATAATTTTAATGAATTACTGAGTTGTAACTAATATTTTTAGCTGGGGAACTTCAGCTTCTGTTCTTCTTTCATAGAGTATTATTGACAGTGATTTTATGCTAGTCTTGGTCAGTTAGTATTAAGTTATTTTTTATTTGCTAATTATTGGGTACTACTTTATTAGGTATACTTTCAAAAATGTTATATTTAAGAAAATTGAACAAGTTAGTCATATACTGTACTGTCCAGCAGTAACACACATCAATTGATGCCATTTTTACATCATTTGAATTGGGATCTGCTGTCTATAAAATCTATTCAGGCATTACAAACATATTTAGGCTGTATGTTTTTAACTGCATGACACTGTAAAGTGCTGATAAAAACACATATTTAATGTAGCCTATTAACAGATGTCATTGTATTCTATTATTGCTAATATTTTTGAATATGACTCATTGTTGCAATAATATTCAGCAAATACAAATGTGGTAACTGACTCTTGAATGAAGTAAATAAAAAATCTGAAATGTTTCAACTTTCATATCAGTAATTTAGCCGACAAACATGTAAAGCCATGAGTACATTTTCTAACTTGTTATACTATGAACTGTAGCAACTAATGTATATTAGTTTCCAGATAAAAATCCACTGAAATGGCTAATCTCCAGTATTGGCTAAATTCATTTTATAATCTCAATCATATAAAAGTGTCAGTAACATGGATTAATAAAGCATCTTTGAAAATTTTGCCTACCTGGAAAGAGCAACCAGGACTATTTGGGCTTTGCTAGACAATGACTTCTGACTTAGAGCTGGTTGGCTATTGCTTTATACTTAGACTGTTTTTATATATCCCTCAGGACCCCGTTGAATGCTGGATGTTGGGTTTATATTTTTGAGGTATAGGCCACATATTCAGGATATACTGTACAATTGGAATGAAATAATATGAGACAGCTACTATTTTAAAATGTTCTCAATGTGTTAATGTCTTATTTTAAGCTGCCATATAGATATACTTGTGTAGTGATTCATTTAGCAATCTGTAGTGTGAGATATAATAAAAAAGATCTCCGTTTCATCTTTGGTTGTCAGATGCACCATTCAACATGGATGCTATAATAGTGTCATTCTGTTTTTTTTAATTATATGGTATCCAGGACATGCATGGTTTCTTTTTGACTTGAGAGAATTTTGTTCTTGTTTTAGGCTTTATATATTCCACATAGTGAATGGGGAGGAGGGAAGTTTGATTTTAAATCTTTTACTGTCATCATTTGATTTTTAAATGATTTGCATTATTGTTTCAAGCTTTGACCTTTCTGCAATTAAAAATTCCACACCAGAAACAGTGGCTGATGCGATCAGAGATGCAATGAAAAGAACATGAAACATCATTTAAAACAGAATTTGATGCAATTGGATATGTGTGTGTGTGTGTGTGTGTGTGTGTGTGTACTTATTACCCTGGTGTGTGTGTCTTTGCCCTGTCCAGGTGTCATTTCTGCCTTGTGTGTGATGACTACTGGTATAGGCTCCAGCTCTACAATGACCATGCCCTAAATGAGAGGGTTAGAAAGATGGATGGATGGATAAATTATCTATGTACGCAATGGTAGAGCTGGTTTGTTATGTTTCTTGCTGCCTTAGAATTTCTGAAATTACTCAACAGTTACTATCTACATTGAACAACAAGAAAAGATTTTCTGAAGGTTTAGCTGAACCATTTAATTTGAATCTCTTAAAAAGGGCACCTACTCTTTACAACTTCTCCTTATTTGTAGTGTTTATCTTATTTTTGGTTGTCTCTCCCTAATACTCACAATACTGTGAAGGTAAGATCTCAGTTCCTGTGTACATATCCCAGATCATCAAACTATCTTAATGATGGCTTTATGTAGTGCTATAAAATGAATAGAGGAAGCTGTAGCCATTACAAAGAACAGGTAAATCTCTTTGTGCTTAAAAATCAGGCTGACCTGGAAATTTCTACACTTTCAGCTTCAAAGGAGGAACTGGGAATTTTGAATTTAAATTTGACTTGGCAGAGACAGACTTATTAAATAAATAGTCAAACAAATATTTAAGGAGCGGGGCCTTCTGTAAACTAGACCATGCAGCAGACACACATCCTAACATGGGGGAAATACAAGTCCTAATTTCCTTGGGGAGGCCCTTTCTGTACAGCACAAATTCCCTAACCCCTGGCAGAACAAAGCAAGGAGCAGGTTTCAAAGCTTTGATGGAAGTAATTCGTGGCTTGCTCTGTAACTCTCAGCAAAGGAAACCGCCAGCTCCCTGAATGCATTACTTTAATGCACTTGGCTGATTGTTCTGTGGGTAATGAGCGGATAATATCTGACACATTGTCAAACCTGCTGCCTCAGGAATTTTCTTATATTAAGACCTTTAACTCACAGGAGAATAGTTCTTTCTCTTGCTCTCTCTGATTCTGTTTTCCTCCTTTCACACATAAATTAAAGCATTAGCGTTCAGTTTATTTTGCTGCTGTACTAACAGAAATGTCAACATGTCATGGCTAAAAGTAAGCAGTGTTATTTTCCAGAACTGTGGACATTAAAAAAGGAAACTATGACAAGGGCGAAAGAATAGTGAGACACATAAATAAAGTTTTATAAAAGTGAGGAATTATTCATTTCACTTAATCAAGGTCTCTTCTTTCAATATTTCACTTTGTTCATCACATGCCAGTATTACAACACATGTTAGAAACCAGTCAAGAATTAAAAAAAAAAAAAAAATGAAAGAAAATTTTAAAGAATTGCAAAAATTTAGGCATCGAAATAGAGGTCTTTTAAGAGGACAGAGCCTCCTGGGTTCTTTTCATATATTTTATAATGTCAAAAAAATGAATCCCTTTATTTTGCTAATTTTTATGAGAAAAGATAAAGTAACAAAGAGTACCAAAAAGATGCTCTAAGCTACATTTCCTCCTCTCAAAGGTGGGATACATTAATAATCAAATAAAAAATTATTTCTATCTGAATACACACTCTCAAAAATAATGGTTTCTTAACCATTCCTTGTTGCTTGACAAAGAAGAATGTAAATCTGGGAAGGTTTTTTTTTCAAATGGAATTGGTTCTTTGGGCTAAAGTTTCCTAGTCTTTGGATAAAACAGAAATCTTTAATGTAATGTAATAACCTGAACTCATCCTGTGTTATTGATTTCAGCAAAAGTCCTTTTAAAATTGTGAATCCACTGGCATTTCACAAATGTTATGATCTACGTTACCTGTTATGGATGTAAATAAATAAAGGTTCATTCTGCAGCCTTCATGTGGAGGGTTAATTTGTGAATCAAAAATGGTTCCTCTATGGGATTTGTCTAAACCACTGTGACAAACATTCATTTTATGGAGTGTACATATTACAAATGAAGCATTCTGTCAACCTGTTGAGGGGGTAGTCCACTTTCCTACACCTTTAAACACAAGGCAATACTCTTTCATACATTCCACACCTTCCTGTCAAACCATACTGCCATCTTATTCTGCCAGACATGCCCTTGCCCACATCCCACACCTGACGCCAAATTCTTATGGGGTTACTTCTGCTCCCCTCAAAACTACTTCAGGTTTAGTTATGTGTAATAGAAAGAAACATAGATAAAGTAACAAAAAATTGGGGAGCCACAGACAAACCAATATAATGGGGCTTCACTGAGTTAATGTATTAATATTTTGCCACGCCTGGTTTACAAATAACAAATGCTTGCTGTGTTGTTGATTATTTGTGCTAAGCAGACAGTAAGAGGTAGGACAAAACATAGGGGTTGAGGTGACTTCAATTAATTTTTTTCAGGGCTGAAGGTAAACAAAATGGGTTAGTGGCTGTGCAACCTCCAATTCATTCTACTTATATAATCAACAAATCATCTCTATAATGCTTGTGTATGTGACTTGTTGGAAACTTCTGGGTTTGTCCAATGAGGACTTTCAGAGCCACAGTAGGTGTTTCTCCAATCTTTCTAACTCACATAATGGAAGGCAACATTGCAGACTTGCAGGGGTCTGAATGCCACAGACAGAAGGAGTCCAGACTCAAGGCAATGTATTGCCCTCTACTACCTTGCAGGATCTGGAAGCTATTGTACTGCTTTGTTCATTTAATAACCAATTACAGGGTATGCCTGTAATAATTTTTACAGTGATCCTTCCATTATTTATAACATTGGCATCTCTGCCAGGACTAATTACATCCAACATACTGCCCTTGATGCTCTCTGTCACATTATAATCCTGGCTTTGGCCATGACAACTCTTCCAACAGATAAATTTGACTGAATATTTTATAAGAAAAGGTTCTTTGCTAGGAGGCAGAGCTGATTCACTAACATACATACAGTAGCATTGGAGGCTGAAAAAATTATTTGACACCAGGAGTAGTGACAATCAAAAAGACATTAAAAATTGACCTATTACAATTATATAAACCAATGATACTCTTGGGACTAGAAGTGCTCTTGAGTGGGTAAACAACAGGACAGGAGACAGCATGGAGGGCAGAAATACATTATCTTCATTTCAGACCACTTAATTAAGTGACAAAACATTTATATTACAATGCATTTTTATATAATAGTTAGGATTTTATGTTTATTTATCTAAATATGGATGTCAGTGTTGTAAGCTTATGTAATATTATAAGAGAAAATGTTTTTGAAACTACCTGCCTATTATCTAGGACATCCTGACTTCATCTGTACCAGTAAGTTTAAATTAGAAATTGAGATCATACATAACATTTAATTTCATGTTTTGTACACTGATAACAGTTTACATATAATAATAATAATAATAATAATTCTTTGCATTTATATATAAGAAATCTTATTTCTTTTAACCAGGTATCAACCGTGACTCTTAATTAGCTATTTGGGACTTTACAAAATACTTAATAGCAAAGATGTGTTTCAGGACCATACCATGTAGAGAAAAGCCAAGCAAAATGACACCTTTTATTGGCTAACTAGAAAGATTACAATATGCAAGCTTTCGAGGCAACTCAGGCCCCTTCTTCAGGCAAGATGATTACATCTTGCCTGAAGAAGGGGCCTGAGTTGCCTCGAAAGCTTGCATATTGTAATCTTTCTAGTTAGCCAATAAAAGGTGTCATTTTGCTTGGCTTTTCTCTACATTCATAATGGCTAACACGGTACAACACCCTAGTACTACAGGACCATACCATTTATCTGTATGCTGATTGGTGTGGTTGAAATGTGTTTGTAATGAAATGGCAATATTTAAATATTCAATTACTTTTTCGATCAGATAACAAATGTTTGTTCAAAACAAAATGAATATAATTTCCTATTTTAGAGCTGCTGTATGCTTGAGTGAGGAAATAATGTTATTAAAAGTAATATGTTGCAAAGCAAGAAAAGAAATCAAGGACTGTACACAACCACTGGGTCTCTTTCATATCCAAAGGTGTGACTCCATTGTTTGGTTAAGACCAGGTTTGCTCATGACCTGGGTGAGATGCTAGATGCTGATGTATCAAAGCACTGATGTCAGTTTGAAATGTGTTTCAAATTTGTGTTACATGATCATTAGGCAGGGACATGCCAGTATGTCACTGACACCCTCACAGTCAGAAGCCCAATTAGTCAACTGCTCCAATGAGGCTCTTCTTTGGCTTAATTGGGAAAAGCAGTGGCCCTTCATGCCCAAGTTCAAATCTCTGGAGTCCCCTGGGGACAATCTGTGATTGAAGATCAAATAAAGTACAATAAAATAAAGAGACTGAGAAGTGCATACCTTAACAAAAACATAAGGAAAAACCTTTAGAGGCACTGTCGAAGAAATGATTTCTTAATGGTACATATACTTTATACTAGGACATTGCTCCAAAAAACTTACAACACATTTCACAAAAAATAACAACCTAATTGACATTTTACCTGATACAGTACTTAATTGCAGATAACAGGGAAATTAGGATTAGTCATTTTAAGAAAATTACACTTCTGTTACAGTCAATTTAATAAATGTTCCCAGTTAAATTTGAGTGTTTGCAGTGAATGAGACAAAATCTCTACTTGATGAGGCAAAGGTATGTAGAGATGCTTATGAGCAATTAGTGAAAACTGATAGATAATAAATAAATTCATTAGTTCTGATGCTTGATGATGATATATTCTAAAATGGACACTATAAAGTGTATTTGTTTCAGTATATAATTTATTAGACAAAATATTAATATTATGTATATGCATTTCAGTATACAGTGTATGCCTTTTAGTGCAACATCTACAGTATATAAAGTTAAAAAGCTCCAAAATATTGTATTGATCTATATTAAAGAGTACCTCACACAAGGCTTAGTAATAATCAAATAAATCAAAAAAGTATACAAAACACTCATTAAACAATACTAACAATGAAAGACTGACAATTTAGTGCTGAATGTTTAGAAGTTGCTGATTGGCTAAAAATATTAATAGTAATGTATCATAAAAGGGAAGTGGAATTAATATTATTATGAAGTGAATATGCATGTTTCAGCATGCTGGACTATAGTCTATGTTTCTTAAAAATTTAAATTCATTATGTATGGCATGGCACTCTTGACCATTTAACCTTCTAAACCAAAGGTTCCAACAACTAAAATATGGCATTTTGCATGTTTTGCTGTGAAACTGTTCATATTTTTTCTATACTTTTATCTTTTGCTACTAAGAACTAACACAAAGTACACATTGAACTATAATAATAAAGGTTTCATAACAAATGTGCTCCAAAAGGTCATCAAAGTAGTGAATCATCAGAGATGTGAAGACATGAGGGCAGCTTTTCTATATATGTTACTGTTTTTTTCAATTGCTAAGAGACATTCTGCAATACTGATGTCACTGTCTCAAAACTCTGTGCACAGTCTGCAACACCAACATGCAGCTTGGCCAGACAGTTAATCTTCCCTCCAAAATACACTACAGCCACCAAAACAGTTAATCCATGTCTCAAATAGACTCATACCACCCAAACATTAGTGCTTTACGTCTTTTTGGAAGAACACTACATCACACATGAAAGAAAGACTTACTAAATACTAACAACAGATGGCATCACATAAAATATAAAATGGTTCATCATTAAAGGATTGTTTTGAGAGTAAATCTGGATTTTATATTTCATACTGTAGGGTAAATACAGAATATTCATTTAAAAAAAAAACACGTACACATTTGCAGTCGGTCCACACCTGGAACAATAATATAGTGGTAATTTTCGAATCTATTGGCTCCTCTGGATACAGCCACAAGTTCTCATCAACATACATCGTGGGTAGTATCTCTTGGCCTATCTGATTCATCTTTGACATTGCTCTGGCGAAATATCTTGGAATCTAGCATTCATAGCATCCACTAGTGACATGTGATCATGTGACTGGTGTCATAAACCTTCCACCACCATGCAGAAAAGGTTTAGGAAGGGGGTGTATGGTGGCATAAACAATGAGGACATCCTTGGGTGTGCTGCAAACCACTCTGTGAATGCAGTGGAGTGGTGGAATGTCACATTATCCCACACACAACAAATACTGAAGTATCGGTGCTCACTCGCGCTCTCTCATCCTTTGGTACCAGTATCGTGTAGAATTCATCAAGGAACAAGATGAGGCGCTCTGTGTTGTATAGGCCAATGACCGGTTTGTATTATAACACACTATCATTACCTATTGCTACATACATTGTGATGTTGGCCCCTCTCTGTCCTGGAACTTGCACTGTTGCTCTTTGTCCATGCTGCTGTTGTTTCTCTAGGTTAAACTCAGCTTCATCCACAAAGCTGAATAAATGTGCTGTTTGCACAGCCTCCAACTCCATGATTCTCTAACAGGAAAAATACAAGGCCCCAAATTGTAAGGATTACATTACAGTTCCATACTGTACACGTAGCTTTGTATGGTATTTTATCTTCAAATTCACAACCACAAAAGAACAAGTAGTATTACATTATATTGAAAAGACCTCTTACCTGGACATATTGGTTTTTCACACATACACTATTCCTTTCAAATGGGGCAGTGTATAAGCGCTTCATGCTTACTTTATACCTGTACGGACTGTGCCAATTGTTGTCATACTAACACTTGCCACATTGCTAAATACTGTACTGTCTGCTTTAACTCTGTCCTGGATTTCCCGGAGTGATATAACATTGTTAGCGGTGACCATGTCAACAATGACAGTTTCCTGCTCAGTAAAAATTCTGCCTCTGCCCCCTGTGTGAGGTAATTTTTGGGTCCTAAAGAACAAAAACAATATTCAGTGGATGTCACTGTGCTATATATAGTAAATACTATATAGTAATATTCACTTGTGTCTGACACCACTGAAGAATATGCATCTTCCTGTTGGTCTGGCGGAGCATTGATATGATTGATGCAACCATTGTGTGTTGCAGATTTGGCTGCACTCATAACTCTGCTTCACACAAAGTGAGTTCATGTTTGATAACATGGTCAATGACTGTAGCCCTTATCTCATCTATGACCAATGCACTAGTCTACCTCACCTTCGATGTCCTCTCCTTCTTCTTGCAACACATTTTCCTCTTTGCTGTTGCTGTTCTGCTTGGTCCATGTTTAAAAAGGGAGTTATTCCAAAGATAACCTCATATATATGGACAATAATGAGATCATCTGACAGCAAAACACCTGGTTAGGTAATCAACTGAAATGGGTACCTAATATGATTGGTCTCATTTGTATTATAAAAACCAAATAATTTAATTAAATTTCTTGAAAAAGGTCCAAAATAAATTCAAAACAGCACAGAAAAACAAAGCCAAAATCCACAAACAAAATCAGTGATGACAAAGCCTAGGTTCCAAAAACTTGACAACCCAAACTTAAAGCTTAAAAGATTGGTAAACCAAAACTCAAAGAAAAAGGGATCAGGGAACACAGCTAGAAACGAAATAATGCCATTGCATAGATACTGTGGCAGAAAGACCCTTAAATAATTCTTAGGTGGTAAAGTGACCAATTATATCACCTTGGTCATATGGTCTAATTATATGTTTCTTCACCATCAAATATAATAAAACATTTTACAATACAATTAAAAGTGAATGTAATTCAACTAGCAAAGGAAACTAAGAGAAAACAGTTTACAATTGTAAAACTAAAATAGAACATTTGAGAAAAGGAGTCAAAAACAAAAACTATGGGTAAGGTTCACAACAGACCAAAACACACTTGGTCCCAAATCTGAGAACCGCTCTTCACTCTTTTAATTTTCAATATTCAATTTATTTTTATATATTAAGTTGAAAATATTAAAAAAAGTTGCTAAGTGTCTCCTGGAATATGCAGTGTTCAGAAAATGATAAATCATGTTTGCCACATATGGGCACATTATTTATTATTACTTTGATGCATTCTTAGTTTATTACTGTGATATTAAAAACACAGATAAACTGAAAATACCTACAGTATTAGCTATTGAGGCTTACTTACTGAGCTGGCTTTAAATATAGCGCCATGCTACCTGGTGACAGCACTGATGCATTTTCTGCAGTAACATGTTTGAGAGTTAATTGAAGGTGAATTAATTATATTTATTAGCAAAAAGAGAATACTAAATTTAAAAAATGTAACAAGAATAATGGTACACAACAAATGAAATAAAAGGTAATAACAAAACTAAATCATGTTTCAAATGAGCTATGAAGTCCTTTAATGTGGATGCCAATTACTAAGTAAACCAAATAACAAATCTCAAAGGCAGAATATCAAAGATTATCAGTAAACAGAAATAATTCCAAAATAAAAATAACAATGCAAACTTAATACTATCATTTACTACTTTAAGAAAACATAACATATACTTATTAGACATTAAAATAAAAACCCTGAACCTGCAACTAAAAAAGTAACATGAACAATCATACATATTTTCAAAAGAGAGAGTACCTCACTTCTTAAAAAACGATAACACAACAAGGAAATCCAAATACTCAGACAAGAACACAGCAAGAAGTTAATAGAAGAACCTTGAGATCAGTAGAAAAAATCCTTGATTACTCCTCTTCTTAATGTCCTGGCCCCATATGTTAAGAAGGCCTAGCAAATTGTCTGGAGTTCAAGTGGAATTTGAGTGAGGGAGAAGCAGAGCAGGAGTTGGAAAGAACAAAAGCAGCCAACAGAGCACAAGCAAGAAGTCAGTAACCAAGAACTTACTTGAAGTCAATCGCCAAAGCCAAACTGCAAACTTAGAATCAAAGTTATTACAAAATGCTTACTCCAGGGTACCAGGGTATTTGGTTTTTAGAAAAAAGTGTCCAATGCTTCAGTATTGAATGTTGCATCTCAACGTCTTCAAATAGATCTAAATCATACCATAACAGTTAGGTCACCCGATCACATGACACCGTTGCCACAGTCACCAGAAACAATCAGAGATGATAAAAATTTAAACAGAAGGAAAATCATGTTCAGAAATTCCAGAAATAGGACAAACAACAATGACAATGCCAAAACACACATTCAATACACTAAGTAACTATGTCTCATATTTGAGATTAGGCACACAGAGGAAGGAATCAGGATAGAATGCAAAAGCACTATTAAACAGCCCAAAAACATTCAACATAATAATCAAATGATCATAATAAGTACAGCCCAAATCAGGTTTTGGAACATAGGAGGTGGGTCACCTGTGCTAAAAAAGACCGAAGCATAGACCATGACAAACACTTTTGATTTACGAGGTTTTAAAGTTTAAGGTGTTTCACATTTGAGTTGGTCATATTGTGCGTTGACAAGCAGCGCATGCAAGAACAAAACACTTTAGATGTTTACAAGTATATTATAAAAAAAAAAAAAGAAATTTGAAAAACAAGAGGAGACCATTCAGTCCGTGAGGCTTATGTGTTTAGCTAACAGCTAAACTGTCCCAATATCTCATTCAGACACTTCTTAAAGGTTGTCAAGGTTTCTGCTTCAACTACATGTCTCGGTAGTTTGTCCCATAGTCCCGCAACCCTTTTTGTAAAGAAATGCTTCCGGGCTTCAGTTTTAAATGCACCTCCCCTTAATTTCCAATGATGTCCTTGAGTACCGTATGTGATTCACCATTAAACTGAAAGAGTTCAGCTAGATCTACTTTACCAATGATTCTGAGAATTTTGAAACCTTCCTGCAGCACAAGGACACTTTTATTTACTTCTTCTGCAGATATAATTACTCTCACTTTGCTGTTAAGGCCGCAGTAACAACAAAACAACTACTTCCAGTATCCCTGAGATCTTTTCTTGCTCTGATCTTGCTGGTTGTTCCCTGCACTTTCCCACTGCTCTCTTTTTACACAGCTTTCTCTCAATCTCCAGGGGTGTATTTTTCGTACGTGGATTACTCATTTAGCCGGATGTAATTGTTGACGATTTGACGTGATCCTGGATCTGTCAGTTTTTCTAAACTCTTGCTGGATGTGTTGTCATAGCAACACATCCTAATCCTCAAACCTAGTTTGGAGCAGGTTTGTTCGATGTAAACAAGGATTAGCTCACGCACTTAATCAATGTCCATGCGTGGAATTCATTTAGTCATGACTTCGCCGTTCATGAATGAGCGACCAATTGATATCGGTACGCAAATTATAAGAAGAGAATTTCATATAGAGAGGGTTTTGCACGATTGGCAAGATCCTTTATTGCTCCCGGAGGAAATTCTTTTCAAAAGATACCGCTTTAGCCGAGGGGGAATATTGTACCTCAAAAATTTATTAGGACCTTATATTCGAAGTGAAACTCGGCGAAGTTGAGCTCTCACAACCACACAGACAGTATGCATTGCTTTGAGGTTTATTGCAAGCGGCACTTTTTTTATATACTGTAGGCAATGCAGAAAATCTATCTAAAAGTGCAGTTTGCCAGGCAATTCATAAAGTCTGTTTGGCTCTGAAATATTTCAGGTTTTCATAGTGTTTCCTGGACACCTGCGTGTACAGACAAAAGAGGCGTTTCATGCCATTGCAGGTAGGTAATACACCGGTAAAAACACCCACAGTTCAATAAAGAATCTCACAATCAGCCTAACATTCTCATTACCCAGGATTTCCAAATGTGATTGGGGCACATGGGACTGATCAGAGTGGAGTTTGATCAAACATTATTTGGAAAATGTACCTCTCCTCCTGATGAATAATCAGACATAGTGTCTTCCTCAAATATTTGTCCATTGTCAATATCTCGTTGGTCAGAAACAGGTTCTAGGGATATGACATTCCCTGCAACTGACCCAACAAAAAAAGAGGGCTATATGGAACCTACCTATGGCACACATTGAGGACAAATATATGCAATGACCATCCTTTACCTGAAATGAAGTGACCACTGCATCCTGCCACTGGTTCTGAGGAGGAGCTTCCCCCTGGAATGCCCTCAGAAACAGGGCGATGGGCATTTTGCTGGAGAGCCAACTCTTCTGCAGGGGTTAGGTCTGGACCGCGTGGACCTCCACCTGTTTTTTGCTTGTCTGCCTTCTTATTAACTTTAAAATTAATGTTCTTTACATTATATATGATTCTTTATGTCAACAATTCTTTAAATAGTTATATACCAATATTTACCAGTTTGAAGTATATTCTTGTACTTCACTTTAACCTGTTCCCATGTTCTCCTTGTGCTCACGTTTGATCTGGAATTATGCCATATTAAATAATAATTAATCTGACACATAGGAAATGAAACGCTGCTCTCAGTAAGTACAATGTACACGCGTTTAATTTGTTGGCCACTTTTTGCCAGCCTTCTTTTCTGGTTTGGGCTGCTTTTGCAGTGTTACCCCTTGTGCATATTAAATCTTGAAATTCTTCATGTCCTTCGAATAAAAGGTCTTGCTCCGCTTGTGTGAAAAAAAAAATGCGATCGTTCTTTCATCAGTTTGTTACAGCCTATCAAAGACTTGCTGATCATGTTTTCGAGACTAAATATATATGGGCTTTTCAATCCGCACGGACACGCACATTCATCTCGGATGATTAGATCCAGCTAGAATAATCTAATACACGGCTGCGTTTGAAAAACCGATTTTTCTGGATGAGTTTCACCGGCATTAACTCATCCAAGATGAGGCATCTGATCTCGGATGATTTAAGCGACATACGGAAAATACCCCCCAGGTCTTTCTGAACTCCTTGTGCACAAAAACATGAAGTGCAAGTTTTGCTGCTGGTTTTATCCATTCATTTTACATTTCACTTTATTTTGACTAGTTTAATTTTAAATACGCTGTTTCAGTGCAACTTTTTGCATGCTATTTTCAGCCACTAGAATATATATGAAGTATAACGAATTTACATGCTAATTGGCAAATAAATGATGGTGTAGTGATATAAAGAGCAAGTGAAACATATCATGTAAACACAAAACATCAGAAAAAATGTGTGCTGCAAAAAGACAGGTTAGTGATTTGTACATATGTTGTACATAGAGATTTAAAGAATAGATCTATAATATAAATAAGTGGCATATTCCTGCAGCTTTGTAGATGATAAAACAGTTCATGTTACAGACATCATGACTGGGAACAGCTAGGAATTTTTATATCATGCTGCTGGTGCCCAGTTTCAGTTCTCAGTTTAAGGTATTTTCTGGGTGGAGGTCTCACACTCTTTCTTTGATGATGTTGTTTTCCCAGGGCTCAGGATTCCTTCAATTCCACATAATGCCATAATGTCATAATGTCACATAGACATGAGATTTGTCCCTTGCTATATCTCTTGCAATAATACTGGAAGCACCTTCTTCTGCCTAATAAGCAGTCAGAAAAATATTGCATTACCTTGTGACATGTGTTCATAGCAAGATGTATAAAGTGGTAAACAAAGTGAATGAAGAGAAAAAACAAAGGAAGATAAAATAAAAAAACAAGTTCAGCCCTGTTTCAGTCACCCAGTTAGCTGTCTATTGGTATGTAAAGTAAATCCCTCATTTAAATTTTAGTCTTCTCAACCATTGAATACATAAGTTTAAATTATTTTTAAAAAAGCACATTTGAAGAATTTATATACTCTGTAATTAAAAAAGTTCAATTTACACAATAGAATCTGCAAAAGAAAAGATCCCAATATATCTAGTAATAATTCTTTGTGCTGTGATAAACTTAGTGGTGCCTTATGCATGAGAGTAAAAGTTACCAGGCCTTGTCCCACTGATCTAAGAAGGAGCTAATCTTCTTAACATTCTTTAATTTGCCCGGTTAGTAAATCCACTTATTCTAATCCTCCAAACATCTGCATTGTTTTGGTGTTGTGTGACTGCTGGCAAGAAAGACAAAGGGAAAGAACATAAACTTTATGCTTCTCTCTCTCTCTCAGCCTAAGCTACTTTTCCTTTCTCTTGTCACCTGCTTCTGGAAAACAAGATAAGTTGGAAATGCCTGGATTATCTGCTATTGCTTTGTATTTTTGCTAAGATTAATGCCTTTATTTATTTGAATATTTATAATTCCTAAACATTTTGAAAAGATTAACCTTGTCTGAATGAATAATAATGGGGCATGGAGAGATAAATCATCTCTTTAATGGTCACATATGGAGTTTGAGTTCTCATCCTCCCATTGAGAACTGCCATAAATCAATATATTGAACTTACTTTTTGTGCTGTAACTATGCCTTATTTTCAAAGCACATGTTATTTTTCACACTGAAACTTTACTGAAAACTATATTATATTATTTAATAATCTCAAATATATAATTAGAGATTCTAATATTTTTCTTTTATTAAATAATAAAGCTGCCACAAATCAGAAACCAGTTATTTTTATTATTTATTTATTATTGCATACATTTTAAAGTGAATATTTAGAAATGTGTTACACATAATGAACATTTCACAAAACCAAACACATACAAATTCTGCTGAAATTCAATGTTCCAAATTTAATTCTTTGAGAATAATAAAATATAGTGAAGTTCCATTCAGTGTTGCACAAAGGCACTACTGCCTCACAGATGAGATTCCTGGGGATGAATCTAGGCATTGCCTTTTTTGACTCTGCAGGTTCTCCCTGTATCTATGTGTCATATTCCAGTTGTTTTCTCACATCACCAAGATGCTTATGCTTATACATGATTAAATGGGTATTTTAAATTGCTCCAATGAGCACGAAACTGCCCTAAGTCTGGGATTGGAAGAAGGTTCTTTTCTTGACTTGGGCTGGAGATGTTGGAATCAAATCTGCCCACAAGTCTAAATTTGAAAGAAGAACATTTGAGCATAGAACAGTCTGTCAATACCTTCTTTGAATAAACTCATACTTTTAATTTAATGAAATTCCAAATTAGTCTGTTATAGCACCTTTTTCTTATCATTATATTACTTCTGTAATGTTATAATCCATCCATCCATCCATCCATTGTCTCCCGCTTATCCGAGGTCGGGTCGCGGGGGCAGCAGCTTGAGCAGAGATGCCCAGACTTCCCTCTCCCCGGCCACTTCTTCTAGCTCTTCCGGGAGAATCCCAAGGCGTTCCCAGGCCAGTCGAGAGACATAGTCCCTCCAGCGTGTCCTGGGTCTTCCCCGGGGCCTCCTCTCGGTTGGACGTGCCCGGAACACCTCACCAAGGAGGCGTCCAGGAGGCATCCTGATCAGATGCCCGAGCCACCTCATCTGACTCCTCTCGATGCGGAGGAGCAGCGGCTCTACTCTGAGCCCCTCCCGGATGACTGAGCTTCTCACCCTATCTTTAAGGGAAAGCCCAGACACCCTGCGGAGGAAACTCATTTCAGCCGCTTGTATTCGCGATCTCGTTCTTTCGGTCACTACCCATAGTTCATGACCATAGGTGAGGGTAGGAACATAGATTGACTGGTAAATTGAGAGCTTCGCCTTGCGGCTCAGCTCCTTTTTCACCATGACAGACCGATGCAGCGCCCGCATTACTGCGGATGCCGCACCGATCCGCCTGTCGATCTCACGCTCCATTCTTCCCTCACTCGTGAACAAGATCCCGAGATACTTGAACTCCTCCACTTGAAGCAGGATCTCGCTACCAACCCTGAGAGGGCACTCCACCCTTTTCCGGCTGAGGACCATGGTCTCGGATTTGGAGGTGCTGATTCTCATTCCAGCCGCTTCACACTCGGCTGCGAACCGATCCAGAGAGAGCTGAAGATCACGGCCTGATGAAGCAAACAGGACAACATCATCTGCAAAAAGCAGTGACCCAATCCTGAGCCCACCAAACCGGACCCCCTCAACGCCCTGGCTGCGCCTAGAAATTCTGTCCATAAAAGTTATGAACAGAATCGGTGACAAAGGGCAGCCCTGGCGGAGTCCAACTCTCACTGGAAACGGGTTCGACTTACTGCCGGCAATGCGGACCAAGTTCTGGCACCGATCGTACAGGGACCGAACAGCCCTTATCGGGGGGCCGGTACCCCATACTCTCGGAGTACCCCCCACAGGATTCCCCGAGGGACACGGTCGAATGCCTTTTCCAAGTCCACAAAACACATGTAGACTGGTTGGGCAAACTCCCATGCACCCTCCAGGACCCTGCTAATGTTATAATACAGCTGCTTATCTATCATAGATAGATAGATAGAAATGTCTATCTATCTATCTATCTATCTATCTATCTATCTATCTATCTATCTATCTATCTATCTATCTATCTATCTATCTATTCCTTCCAACAGTTTCATTTAACAAAACACCTTATTCATCTGTCCTATAATGTTCCAACTAAATTCCAACTAAAATATTGCCACTGTCGCTTTTAACAGTATGAAAAATGGCCACCTTCGCAGAATTTTGCTTTCATAACTCAGTTCAGTTAATTCTGAGAAAACTCACTTCTGCCTATAACAAACATACTTTACATTAATTATAAATACAGTCAGAGCAACATTCAATAAAAAATTTAAACATAAGGTTAGGGAGAGAAAAAAACACCTTCCTTTGTATAGTTTGTATTCACCAATAAGCCACAACATTAAAACTAGTAACTAACAAGTTGATAGGGTAAATTTGTGAAAATTGGACTGCACTGTAAAAAGTTGTGAACCAATGATCTAGAACATAGCTACTAAATACACTTATCAGCCACAACATTAAAAACTCCAGCCTAATATTGTGTATATTCCCCTCTAGCTGCCAAAACAACTCTGAATTGTTGTGACATTGAATCCACAAAACCACTGAAGCTGTCCTATGGTATCTGGCACCAAAATATTAGCAGTAGATCATTTAAGTCCTGTAAGTTGTGGGGTAAGGCCTCCATGGATCTAAATTGTTTCACCAGCACAGATGCTCGAATTTGGAGGCCAAGTCAACACATTCAAATCTTTACATGTTCCTCAAACCATTCCTGGACAATTTTTGCTGTGTGGCAGGGTGCATTATTCTGCTGAAAGAAGACACTTCCATCAGGGAATTTTGTTGCCATAAACGGGTGAACATGGTCTGCAACAATCTTTAGGTAGGTGATACTTGTCAAAGTAACATCCACATGAATACCAGGATCCAAGATTTCCCAGCAGAAAATTGCCCAGAGTATCACACTGCCTCTGCCAGTTTGCCTTCTTCCTGCTACCATCACTTCTCCAGGTAAATGACGCACACTTACCTGGCTGTAGGGAATATAAAGGAAAATGTGATTCATCATACCAGACCACCTTCTTCTATTGCTCCATAATTCAGATCTGATTCTCACATGACCATATAGGTGCTTTCAGCGGTGTACAGGAGTCAGTATGGGCACTCTGACCAGTCTGTAGCTGTACAGCCCCATGCACAGCAAGCTACAATGCACTGTGTTTTCTGATGTCCTTCTCTAATGGCCAGCATCAAGTTTTCAGCAATTTATGCTAAAGTAGCTATTCTGTGGGATTGAACCAGATGAGCTAGTCTACGCTCCCCACACATATCAGTGAGACTTGGGCACACATGACCAGGTCACTGGTTCACCAGTTGTCCTTCCTTGGAACCCTTTTGGTAGATACTAACCAATGCATACTAGAAATAAACCTCAACATATGTTGTTTTGAAGATACTCACCCAATCATCAAGCCATCACAATTTGGCCCTTATCAAGGCCGCTCAGATCCTTAGTATTGCCCATGTTTTTCCTGCTTAAAACATATTACCTTCAAGAATGGACTGTGCACTTGCTGTGTAATATATCCCACCCCTTGGCAGGTTCCACTGTAAGGAAATAATCAAGGTTATATCATCTGTCAGTTGTATTAACGTTGTGGCTTATCAGTATATATCGATAGACAGAGAGATAGAGTGGAAGGAAGGACTACCACAGGTATGCATATGTATGTGACAGGTGTATATATATATATAAGTCCCCTACACACAAACTTTCAAGTTACAAACTTTCAAAGATGCGAACGTGTATGTCCAGTAAATTAAAAATAATTTAAATGAGTGAAAAATTAAAAATTGTAGCGTAACATGGAATTTCACTGCAGCACATAAGTTAATTCACGTGTCGGGCACTAGGCGGAGCACAAAACCCACACTATTATTGTTTATATTCACAGCAATGTGCGTGCATCCTCTGCAAGTGGTTGTGCCTTTGGCTGTATCTCTGTTTAAGGTGAGTTAACGCGCTTTATTTCAGGTCCAGAAGTAAGCATGGTCAACAAGAACACGAGGACACAGTTGGAAACTTGTTAAAGGTAAGTTCTTCTTCACTCACAGAACCACATTAACATGCCATAATGTGATGGAGTGCAGGCGCAATAGGAACATTGGTCGGCTCTTGTGAACAGATTGTTCTTGTCAGATTGTCGTAATAAACTCTAATGAATTATCTTCAGATATGATCATCCCATCAGGAGTACTGCGGGCTTAGTGAGGGCTTTTTTTTGATACACTCAAGCTGGAGTTCACGTTGGAAGTACTTTTTTGGTGACGCTTTGTTTTTTTTTTCCTCGCTTCAAAAAGTTCCACGAATCTTTACCGCAAACACTTATCAGACATCAATATTAAGTGATAGGCAGTAGGTGCCAAGTGATGATGCCAACTAATTGCTTACTTTGTGTGTGGCGGCCAGATATGTAATGAAAAACAATCATGTAGTCTCGTTCTCTAGCAGTAAGCAATTCTACCGTACCGAGATCAGCTGATGGAAACAACGAGAATTAAAAATAACTTTCAGTTGTTTGTTGTTAAAATGCACTAGATATCTATAACAAAAAACACAAATATTAACTATTAAGAGCACTTTCTTGTGTACTGTATGGTACAAATATATTTGTGATAGGAATTGAGGACAGGTTAGTTCTGCATATGTAGGCTAAATGATGTACACAGCTGACAGAAAGCAATGTAAACAAAAATTAACTTTCTGTTATTTATTGTTAAAATACACAAGAAATCTGTAAACGCATTTCCTTATGTACAAATGACTGTACATGTACATGTTTACTATAGGACTTGAGGATTGGGGGTTGCATTGTGTTTGCTGGGTGCCTAGGCTAACTTTGCTCGACTTACAAACAATGTGGACTTGTGAACAGAACTTGTTCATATATATAAAACAAACACCCACAGACAAACACCAGGGTATATACATATGTAGACAATTAATAATAGGAGTCCCATTTTTTTCATTCCCTTCATAGCCTTCTTTTAAGTGAACTGAACTATTGGTTGTTTTTCATGGGCCTATCCTTATGCCTGCACACCAGGTTCTTTCCTGAGAAGAAAAGAGAAAAAGTTTCAAAGCACCCCTGAAGATACCTTCTTAGCTTTGAGTTTTCTTAGCATCAGAAGACAGAGTGGACTATGAATATTTCTTTGTAAAAAAGACATAATGGTCAAAATTCAGAACAAGAATAAGAAGCTTCAGTAACGTTATATTAAAAAAGTGCCAGTTGTTTTAATTCATTGTCGTTTTCTGACATTCTTTAACCCTGTTTTTGTGAGTGCCTGATCCCTGCAAATACTTTTATGGAACACAGATTCATGACCTTTATACCTTTTTTCTTTTCTTTTTTGTTAAATTAAGAACATTAGATATATGGCCAAAAAGCAATAATTGACATTACACAGTTCTATCATTAATGCTGATACATTTATCATATTATCATTTATCAAATTGCAGTATGGCGCCCACTGTGGCTGATGTATTTGCTTTGCTCTCCCGACTTCAGTATGTTTTTGTTTTTGTGTTCGTGATAGTGTGCCTTTTAAACTTACAACTAGCTTGTGCAGTATTGCGATACAATCGTGAGGAACTTTTGGACATTCGCAGAGCCCACATTGTGCCGAAAACCAGCTTGCTGGATTTGGATTCCTTCCCACGGTTGGACTTAACTAACATCAGCCGGGAACAGACAGTAGCCTCGTCCTTGCGTAAGCGGCATAGTGGACACTCAGTACGCCTAGAGTGGAGGCGAGGAAAGAGAGGCAGGCTACATGCCAGGCTAAAGGCAAGGGAATACAAAACCACCGCTGCCTAGCCTATTACTAGCTAAAGTCCGCTAGATAGATGAGCTGAGAACCAGAGTAACCACCCAGCGTGAGATAAGGGACGGTTGTGCTCTTATGTTCACAAAAACCTGGCTCTTGGACTGTACACCGGACTCGGCGCTGCAGCTTCACACATTTCCTTGCACCACGGTGACCGTACATCAGACTTGGGGAAGAACAGGGGAGGAGTCCAGCCGTGTGTATCTGCTGTCTGTTTACATTCCGCCACGGGCGGACTGCATAACTGCACTTGGGGAGCTGCATGATGTCATCAGCAGACATGAGTCGCTCCACCCTGATGCTGTTTTCATTGTGACTGGTTATTTCAATCACTGCAACATGAGGAACGTCCTACCCAAATATCACCAGTATGTATCTTTTCCAACAAGGGAGTGTAACATTCTCTACCAAGTTTACAGCAACGTGAAGGATGCCTACAGACCAGTGCCACACCCCCATTTTGGTCAGTCAGACCATCTGTCAGTGTTCCTGTACCCAGCCTACAGACAACTCCTCAAGAGAGCTCCACCAGTAAATAAAACAGTCAGGATATGGAATGAAGATATTGAGCAAATAATTCAGGACTGCTTTGAGAGTACTAACTGGGGTGTTTTTAGAACTGCCTCCCTGAGGGGAGACTCCACAGTTGACTTGGAGGAGTATGCTGCTGCTGTAACTGGGTATATCAGCAAATGTACTGACATCATCGTTCCCACAAAATGCTGTAGACTCTATTCTAATAATAAGCCACGGATTAATGGGGAGGTACGGTCTATGATCATCTGTGCCCTCCTGCTTCAAGACCACTACCATCATGCCCCTTCCAAAGAAATCTCAGGTGAGCTGTCTAAATGACTATCGTTCCATTGCACTCACCCCTATTTTAATGAAAGGCTTTGAGAGACTAGTCATGGCACACATTCAGAAGTCAATTCCCGCAACCCTCGACCCCCTACAGTATGCTTACCACCAAAATCAGTCCACTGATGATGCAGTCAATGCTGCCATCCACACAATCCTCACACACCTAGAGAAAAGGGACACATATGTAAGAATGTTGTTTATTGACTACAGTTCAGCGTTCAATACAGTTGTCCCATGGAAACTGTGCAATAAACTTGTCTCCCTTGGACTGACATCATCCCTCTGCAGCTGGGTGCTGAATTTCCTTACAGGCAGACCCCAGTCAGTCACAGTGGGAAACCAGACATCAGGCACAAGAACAATCAGCACCGGCTGCCCCCAAGGCTGTGTGCCTAGTCCGCTGCTCTACACCCTGTTTACCTATGACTGTGTAGCCTCTCAGAACAACACAAGCATCATTAAATTTGCTGATGACACTACAGTCATAGGGTTGATTGCTGGGCGGGGGGGGGGGGTTGGGGTGGAGGCAGAATATAGGACAGAGGTGGCAGGACTCGTGGCCTGTTGTCAGGAAAATAACCTCTCCCTGATGCAGATAAAACCAAGGAGATGATTAATCGACCCAAGGAAGAGGAAGCTGCAGCACACTCCCATTTACATCGGTGAGGCTGAGATGGAGAGAGTAAAAATCTTCTAATTCCTTGGAACCCACATCAGCAAGGACCTGACTTGGTCTTACAATACACAACACCTCATTAACAAAGCACACAAAAGACTGTTCTTTCTGAGGAAGTTGAAGAAATTTGGCATGCCAACCAAAATTCTCACCAATTTCTACAGGGGTACAATAGAGAGTGTTATCACCTGCTCTACTGTATGGCACTGTAACTGTTCCTTGCATGAAAAGAAGGCACTCCAGTGTGTAATTAAAACTGCACAGCACATCTCTGGAGCAACCTTCTCCTCCCTACAGGACATCTACACTAGTAGGGTCATCAGGAGGGCGCGCAACATAATTAAAGACAATAGTCATCCTCAACACACGCTTTTCACGCTGCTTCCCTCAGGGAGACGCTACAGGAGTGTGAAATCACACACCACAAGAATGACATAGTTTTTTTTCACAAGCAATCAGACTCCTCAACAATGCTAAAAGTTAAAGTCAATCCAAACCACAATTCATAGCCTCATAAAATAGTACTGACTGCTGCGGTATGTCAGGCACTGTGCACCTTATTTTGTAATCTTGTAATTGCTATTTGTTTTTATACTTCTTTTGTCTTTCTGTCTTTGTATATGAAGGTGAACAAGCAAAGTAAGAATTTCATTACATGGTTTTAACATGTGTTTTTACTGTGTATATGACAATAAGCTTCTTGTATCTTGTATTTACCACATGATTCACGTATGCCAGATTACTGTGCTCCACACTGTTCTCCTACTAAAAGGCACTATTATTATAAGGGCTAATGTGTTTGCCACACAAGCAAAAAAAAAAACCAAAGAAAACATTAAAAAAAACATTCACAATCACTTTTAGAGGGGAATCTGGAGTTGTGAACTTTCAGGATATCCTTTTTACATCACAGGGGCCACTCAAATAAGAGTTTATTAGAAATGTCCATTATCGATGTCTATTAGCATAGGCAGTTTGAAAATGATATATATTTTTAAAATTTTTATTAAAGATACAATGTAAAATAATGATTGGTTACCTGGTTAATTAAGAAGGAGTTGGAATTAAAACAGAGAATTTTCCATTCTATCAAAAAATTCTCCTTTTGTCTGCTGTGGTGTACTTTACCTATGGTGCCTGTCATAAAATTATAATGATGTTCTTTTCAGACATGGCAAGTGTTTTTTGGATAATTTTTGTAGACACTGATGCAGAGATCAATTTAATTAAGGCTGAAAGATGACAGGCTCAGGTCCTGAGCAAAAGATACCCTAGGGGCATAAAATATATGGTGTGCTTCATTTTAATGCTTGTTGTGAACAGCTAATTCAGCCTGGAAATTTTACTTTTCAGATTATTTTATAGCATGCTTAACATGCGAATTAAATGTTGGTATTGGGTCATCAGATTTAGCAGCGAAGGAGCACACTGATATGGATATACAAAAGTGAATGCTAGCTAGCTGTGCAGTGTGACTTAATCTTGCTTTAAATTTTCATCTGAAATAATCTGAAATAATTTAAATAGCATCTTTAGCTGGCATGTAAAAAAATGTAAGTGGAAGAAGTGGAATCTGTACTGATACCTGTAGATGACACATTATGACATGACACAAACGTCTCAGTGACAAGTTTAATTAGAACTGCAACATGACAGCAGTAAATAGGATTAGGGAATAACATACATAGTGCATAATTCTGATATACATACTAGTTATGTTTGAGGCACTGATGTTTTTCAATTTAGCAGTTTTATTTTACATACTGCTTCATTGTACATGGTGTTGATCTGCAAAATTTGACAAAAAAAATTTTTTTTTTGGAGTGAGATTGTGCGCTGAATATTTTCCTGGATGTTTGCTGTGTAGTAGGGTAAGACAAACAGTTTTTCCGAGTGCCCCATGATGCTTTGCAAGCCCAGTGTGACATCACTGAGCTATTGCAGCCATGCACAGAACTTCCAAAGTTTAAGATCACTGACCTATCTGCCTTGTACATGCGTGTCATATGTGTCACGACCCGACCCTAACAATCTGTAACGCTTTTTTTGCCTTCCAGGGCGGCAGATTTGTCTTCCAGCAGTTTGCTTCTGGATGATCAAATCTGGATTTCAAAGACCCTTTTTTAAGTGGTCAGTACATAGTCAGCCATAGCTGGATTATACAAAGTTTGACAGGATGTGTTAGAGCCCATCTCAGCCACCCTTCATCACCAGTGCTGGCTTGCCAAAAACACAGTGCTACATTGGCCATCAGTTGCTACTCTGAATGCCACGAAAGCTCTGGAAAATGAAGCTCACTTGTCCACATCCGGACTGTGTGAAGGCGGAGCTTACATCAGCTGGTCTATATCAGTAGATTCGCCAGGTGTTGGATGTGGATAAATCACACTTCAGTGCCTCAGAGTACTTGGCATATAAGAAATGCAAGAGGAAAGTCATTAGTTGGAGCCACAAAGTTGTATCACAGCTTAACATTAGCCACAGGCTTCAGTTCCCTTGCATCCTCACATCAAAGTCGGCATATGACATGTGGTTGGTTTGCCTGTTGTGTCAAAGATGTCTGGGCAATAGCAGTAGTCAAATTCAAAAAAAGCTGCAGAAGGAGGATGCAGAGGTATTGATGGGAAAAAAACAATTCCTAGTGGACTGTAAGGGCTTTTCAACTGCTATCCAGTAGTGTTTAACAACCTACCTGACATGTTCCCAGTTCCAAAGCAATGCTACCTGATGCAGATATATGTCCAGGATGTGCTGAGTAGACTGGATGAAATTATAGCCACCATCACCTCACAATGTGGTTGTGTGCTAAAAACAGATTCCTCAAAGAAGCTTGAAGAAGCTTGCCGGTCACAGTTCTGGGACTGCTTCCTGGGTAACAAATATTGGGAATGAGTATGGGAAGATCATAATGTCTCTGCTAATAGCAAGTGAAGGCTTTGGTCTTGGACCAATGATTCAGGGAATCATAAACAGGTACAGACAAAAGACAAAAAACAAGACTGGGCAACCCTATTGGTAATAGGCATGCATCTGCAGATCTTTCATCTCTCCTTATTACTACAACTCCCTAATTTCTCCCTTCAGTTCCTGTATTTTTTACTGGGCCTCCACTTACAGTACAGTCCATGACTCCTGCTTGGCTACCATTTATTCTCCCCAACACTGTAGGAACCTTATGGGTGATGGCTGAACTCTCAGCTGGTCAGAAGCCACACGTGCCATATATTACACACTATTACCTAAAGAAAAAACTGGAGCAGGAGAAGAGTGCCATTTCCAAACAAAATTATGTTAAACAAAACAATATTATTATCTGCAAAAATTGCCTGAAAGAAAGGAAACTACCAGCCCACCAGCAGTGCTTTGGGAAGTGGTACTGTAAGGAAACTGCCACAGTTTCAACAGCTAACTGGAAGGCAACACTGGTGGCACGAGGCTATGGGAAAAATGAAGACCCCAAATGAGACTCTCAAAAACCTCTAGAGCTTCACTTCACCCACATGTCAGCACTTCTGTTTCTACCTTGTTGTGTTTTCTTATTTTTTATATTTTATTCATTTACTTATTTTTATACCTACATTATATATTTAATTTTTCTTCTCAGGACACTGAATAGAAACTGTCCATAAATCTACAGGTGTGAATGCCAATGACCTTGTACCATTTACTAGAATATATTGTTATTTTATTCAAAGTATATAAACATTAAAATGTACAATAAATAAATGTTCTAAATAAACAGGATTCTGAGAAATTAATTCATGCATTTATCTCTAGTAGGATTGACTACTGCAATGCGGTGTTCACTGGATGTTCAAACTGTTCTTTATACAGCCTCCAGTTAATACAAAATGCGGCTGCAAGAATTATTACAAGAACAAGAAAATACGAACACATAACTCCAGTTCTTAAATCCTTACACTGGCTCCCGGTTAAGTTTAGGGCAGATTTCAAAATCCTTCTTTTTACATATAAAGCATTAAATGGCCGAGGTCCGGCTTACTTGTCTGAACTTATCATGACTTACAAACCAGAGCGCACATTAAGATCTCAAGATGCTGGTCTGCTTATGGTTCCAAGGATTAATAAAATAACAGTGGGAGGTTGAGCTTTTAGTTACAGGGCCCCTAAACTGTGGAATTGTCTGCCTGCTACTTCGGTCTCAGCTTTAAAATCCCGGCAGAAGACTCACTACTTCAGTTTAGCATATCCTGACTAGAGCTGCTGATTAACTGTACTGCATCTCTGTTGTTAGTCATTAGCACTAAAACATAAGTAATATGATAGTTAGAATTGGATACTAACCATCACCTATTCTGTTTCTCTTCTCGGTACTCAAATGTGCCACTTGGTGCCACGGCCCACCAGCCAAGTTGTTTTGCTTGCCTAAGGTAAAGTCATCCCTGATGGAGGATTGCAGGAATCGTGAGAAAGAGGGGTCCTTTCATCGGATTGGCTGGCCCAACACTGTTTCAACCATGGAATGGCCAAGTGGGGGAGGCAGCTTGATGGATGAGGTCTCCAGGAGTCTAAAGTTATCCAAATCTTATTATGTGATATCATCTACTGTTAAATTCTGCTCCATACTTCTAAAAAATTTTTATTTTTTATTGAGGATTTGTTCTGTTCTGTGTATTGTATTGTATTGACCCCCTTCTTTTGACACCCACTGCACACCCAACCTACCTGAAAAGGGGTCTCTCTTTGATCTGCCTTTCCCAAGGTTTCTTCCATTTTTCCCTACTAGGTTTTTTTGGGAGTTTTTCCTTGTCTTCTTAGAGAGTCAAGGCTGGGGGGCTGTCAAGAAGCAGGGCCTGTTAAAGCCCATTGTGGCACTTCCTGTGTGATTTTGGGCTATACAAAAATAAACTGTATTGTATTGTATTGTATGTACAATATTTAAAAATATTTATTTTCCTTACTTAAAACAAATTAATTTAATTGAATTTCAAGCTCAACATGGAATATATTACTTGCTAAATATTTTAGATACATAAACATTGGTTTATTCACTATTATGTATTCTCTATTATTGTACTTGTATTCTTATTGTGTCCTTAATAACCTTAATTCAGTAGAACGGGCGGTTTGTTTAAGTGTGATGCCTAATTGTGCTGTTTACGCGTTTATTTCACAAAGTGATCATTAATGTTTTTTTTTTAATTAATCAAAAAGAAAACAAACTCTTTATTCATATCAATGCAGAAAACACAAAATAGTATCACATAAATGCTCATAAAAGTAAATCATGACATAGTTATACTTGTGAATAACACACACACACATTATATACAGTATATATCTATACTGTCACACATGTGCGCCTTATGGACAGCTTAAAGGCTCTGGTGACCACGAGGTGGCGGTGTATACTAACGCCTCTTCTCTTCCTCCCTTTGCAGACTGGATTGATTGAATGTCTGACCACATCTGATGTCACTTCCAGTGTCTGTCCCCGCCTCTTCCTGCCTGGTCTGTACTTAACAGGAAGTGTCATCATGTCTGGTCTGAGACTCGTGTTCTAAGGGACATTATTTTGCTGAAAAGCCTTATTCATTTTGTATTTATGATATACGGGGTCACAGTGTCAGCCCAACTCCTCAGGGTTAGAAGTCCAAAGCCTTAACCACTATGCCAAATTGCCTGAAACAGATTTAATATATATAGTATAAAGTTGTATCAGAATACACTTTAATTTTTTTTGTTTAATTTAAGGCCATAACACTGTCTCTGCCATTTTATAATGTACACTTACCTAAACGTATGTTGCCCTCAGAATAATTTTGAATTTGTGAGTAAATGAACTCAACAAGATATCAAGCATAGGACACACAGTACATAGATGCTGAGGCATGTTCATGCCAATTTTTTCATTCTTCCAGTGTCCAATGTTTGTTTAGCAGAACTTTCTTGGTTATAGTTGCTGCCTGCCATATTCCATCCAGTGTAAAATATGACTGTCATGACCTACATAGTAAGACAAATGAATTAATAGCTCTGAGGTAATTTTTTAAATTATATTTTATTTTCAGTGATAGAGGACAAGTAACCAAGACCATGGGACTGAACTGTAGTTGAAATACTACAACAGGGTTCATATGTACTATGTTCTTTAAAATCAAATAGTATTTGATTAAGGGAGTAACCAGAATTCCTAATGAGGGCAATCCAATGTTGGATCCATAGTTAATGTGAGGAGGAACTGTAAACTTTTATTATAAATACATGATTAAAATGTGAGTCTCCAATTAAAAAACAAGTAAAGCAGATATGCACTGGGCAGAATTTCCCACATGTTTAGTATGTTGCACCCATTTGAACCCTTTTGTGCGACATACAATTATGTTTCCCTGTTAAGTACAGAACAATTATTTTCTTAGATTTTTGCACCTAAACACTGAGGGTTCCCTATTGTCTTTATCCAAAAGCATCACAGTTTTCCTTTTTCCAGTTATTTTCCTTCATACATCGATATTCTATAGCTTTTTGTCCACCCTCTGCAAAGCCCCATCATTTGTCCTTCCTCTCACAAAATACCATTTTCACTTTTAACCATGAAGCTCTCCTTCCAAGCTTCTTTTCAGTTCCTTTTCCTGTTAGCTTTCGAAGTACATTCCTTTAATACCTTCAATATACTGAGAACAGGTTGTTACCAGTATGTTAAACTGATGACATAATCCAAAACATAAAACAAAAAATAAAGAGGAAATTAGGAAACAAAGAACAACAAAACAAACATAACTAAATAAACAGTAAAACAGCACAACAATACAGACAAACATCTACAGTTCCTGACACTACTGTTGAGTTCAGCTGTTAGTTAACTAACTAACCTAGTTGTAACACATACTGTGAAACTCATTTGGACCCCTTAAGCAACAGTGTCTAAACACATGATTGCTATTACGTAAATCTTAATATACTGTATCTTTAAAATTTCTGACCTGTATAAAGAACTGCCTATCTGGCATGGAGCTACCAGTAGTTGAGCATGGTGGGATTGGCCAGGCATAGGCTTAAGAGTGTGTGTGTGTGTGGCTAATAGCAGACAGCTCACTGGCCCAGGTCAGGTGTATTGGGACTATTTTGCTCTTTCAAAAGTGAGATTTGGGAGAACTGGCAGGTAAACAGTGATAGCTTTACCTTATCAAGTGGCAGCAGTGCCTCAAAGTGGGAGGAGTGTAAAGCTGTTAAATTATACAGCAAATACCATATTAGTTGGCTGAGAAACTTGAGACCAAGCACTTTTAAGTTACTAAGGGCTTAGATGTACAGGTTGGTCCAGATCTAATTATGCAATTACTGCATTGCATAGCATTAAACGTGGCAGAGTTAGATCTGGACCACCCTATACACGGCCAGCAGTTTTGCAAGGGAGAATTCTCCCTGTAATTAGAAAAGGGGTTTTAGTCCTTGCTCTGTTTATTCCCTACACTGTAAAAAAATACATATTATATGTGTGAAAAATAATAACACAAAATAGCTAACTATACACAAAAAAAATCATTGCTTTAATTAATTAATTTTTATTGATTATTTAATTCTAATTCAATAAAAAAACAAGAATAAATTTAACTTATTTTTCTTAAAATTTTAACTTTTTTAATTCTAAGTAAAAAAAACTGTACTGTGAATTTGAACACATTTAAGTTAAGTTAAATTTAATGACAATGCACTTCCTCTCACATCGATTTCTTGGTGTTTACAATAACGCAGTCAGCTATAATTTTTATTCACACATAAGAGTTATAGTATTTACTATGAACATGCAAGTATAAAGCATATAAATTCCGTAATGAATAACTAGTATTTCATTTTGTTATTTACAGAAGTAAGAATTTGTTGTTTTCACTAAACCTTTTCCTTCATGTGAGAAACATGGTGAAAAAGGTGGCGCTTTTTTAACAACCGTTGGTTTGCTTTAAAAAGCAAACACACTTCATGGATAGCTACATATGTTCATACACTGTATATTTTAATGCTTAAAATTATTATTTTACACAAAAAAAGAAAATGACACTTTGAGATAAGTTTGAGAACAATAAAACATTTTTCCTAAACAACGATATGTAAACAACATAAAAAGGTGTTTGCCTAACTGTTACAGTATTATTGGACCTCTTACTTAATTAGTGTTCTGCATCAGTAATGTATTTTCTGGTTACTTTTTAAAACTATGCTTTAATTATTGAAGCAAAAAAAAAAAAACTGTGGTGATTTCCTCCATCCTATTTTATTTCATGGTTTTCATTATCGCATACTGAAAAGTTGTGGAAAAGTCGGGCATTCATTTAACCAGATATCCTTGCGTAAATGTAGGAAGTGTTTCAGGAGCAGCATCAGCCACCGTGTTTCACTCTCTCCTTTTCCTTTCGTTTATCTCTTATTCCTGGGACATTACTTGATTAAGATATATATACTTTGTGTGTAAGTAAAACAAAAAAAAAGTAATCAAATATTATCTGCCATATGTGGTTATTTAGATTGCATAGTTTTTTTCTCTTTTCACTTGAAGATTAGAATGTTATAGTATATGCCATGGCAATTGTCATAATGAACGAGCGTCTTGTTGTTTGTTGCTTGTAAAAAAACTCTTTGTAAATGGTTTATACTTATATAGTTAGTTTTGTTAAAAATTTTTTAGTTTCCCTACGAGAATATTCTGTAAAAGCCAAAGTAAAAAAATTCAAGCCTTGCAGTATAATTTTAAATATACAGTGTAAGAAAGTAATATTTGGCCAATTAGTTCTTCACTCACACTTCAATGCATTATTTGGATAATTAACTGAATTATTTTAATATAATGTATCCATATAAGGCAATTGCTAAATTGTTATCAAGATGTGCCTGTACCTTTTAAGCTCATCCAAGAGTGAGTTTAATGTTTATAGTTAGAAAGATTTTAATTTATGCTGCCTTAAAGTTTAAATTTGCATTAGCCACACTTGTTGGAAACCAGCTCCAAATGTCAGTCATTCAGTAAAAATTATCCTCAGACATTTGATTTAATTTAAAATAATTAAATAATATTAAATATAGCCCCCATCATTTTATTACCTAATACTCTTGAATTTATAGTCAGTTTTAAAAAATCTATGAAGTTTGCTTATTCTGTCCCAATATGTATATAGGTTATAAGTCATAACTCCTTGAATTGCCTTTTTTTATCTGTAAAAGTGCTGTGATTCTGATTAATTATTAGAAAGGTACATCTGTTCAAGTTTTGGATTTTTTTTTGTATTGTCCATTTTCTAATGCTATAGTATCTCACGTAAGATTAAAAAGTAGTTTAAAGTCTTTATTTTCTGAATGAATAACTGGACTTGAGTATAAGCATAAAATGGCTGTTGTTGTCTGTTACTCATTATTTTATCATAGGGGTTATTAAGTTGGCTGTGCCTGCAAGATGTGCACACTCGTATATTACCCAAAAAAGGAGATCTCCTGAAGTATTTCAAGCAACATCATGGGACATTAGCACATGAAAGTCATTTACCTGTCTGCATTTGAATTGCACTTGCTCTTTTAAAACATGGCACGTCCTTCGTACACATTTATCAAGATACCAGCTATCAGAAACATCCATAGGGCCTGGAGTGGCACTTTCTCTACTTGCAAAGTGTGCAATATTAATTTTTCTTCAGAAAAGGAGTACTTTGAGCATATTGGAAAACATCTAAAAAGCCATGAAACTGTGGAATGCGTATTTGACTGGCAAATATATATGGAATGTTTGTTACTCATAAAAGCAGAAAGCACCATCCTCATTTATTTAAAGATTTTAAGGAAGATGTGATTAACATCTACAATAACTAATCTAGTGTTCAGCCAAATATAAGTGCTTTTGCTCCAGAGGATAAAGGCAATGAAGGACCAAGTGTATATTGTATTAATCAGAAAGATGCATCAAGTTCTGTTGCGCAGAAAATTGGGTTTCTGATGATGAAGTTAGAAAGTATCTATAACGAGCGATTTAGTGGACGAACTGCAGTTTATATCAGATTCAGCATCAATACCACTTACTAGAAACATTGTTGAATCAAAGTTGCAAAAGAATAAATGCACCCTTGATGAGGACAGTGTCACAACATTAGAAGAAGAATTATGTGCATCTAATCCAATTAGCAAAGCATTAGGACAAGATGGTTCCCTTTCCTCTGGATTTAAAAGAAGACAGTATTTTAGGGAGCATGTACAAGTTGTTGAACCAGCAGAGTACATCCTTAATTCAAGTGAGAATAGAAACTTTCAGCATGTACTATTTCTTTAAAATTTACAGCAGGTCATGAATAATAAAGATCTTACTGAAGATATATTAAAAAAGTTTCAAGTACATCTTCAAAGTTTGAATTGTTTGATGATGGCAGAAATTTTCAGGAAAATTATTTTTATATTGGAGAAGTATTAAAAATGTCTCTTATTCTTTATATTGATGAATTTGAAGTGTGTAACCCACTGGGAACATCCAGGAAGAAACATAAAATAACAACTGTGTACTGGGTTTTGGCAAATGTTCCATCTGGATTGAGATCTACATTAACATCAATAAACGTAGCTCGTCTTTGCAAGGCTGAAGGAAGATGTGAAAATAATCTGGTTCTAAAACTGCTTTTGAAAGAGTTGTCTGTCTTGGAGTTGGAAGGAGTTTTTGGTAGTTTTGGCAGAAATGTCAAAGGAACTGTGCTTAGTGTTGTAGCAGACAATCTTGGTGCTCATTCCATTTGTGGGCTTGTTGAAAATTTCTCTGGGTCCTATGTATGCAGATTCTGCCTTGGTCATCATCTGAAATATCATCAAAAGGAAGTGCGTTCAGGAGCTTTTTAATCTCATACAAAAGAAAGTTATGCTGTTCATGTTCAAGCTGTAAAGGAAAATCCTACCTTGATACATTCATTTGTTGTTAGAAGAGCATGCCCACTGACAGAAAAATTAAATCATTTTCATTTAGTTCATGGCTAACCACCATCTGCTACATGATCTTTTTGAAGGCATTATTCCACTGGAATTTGCATTGTGTCTTATTCTCCTCCAGTAGAAATACTTTACTTTAATTGAATTTAATGATACAATCAAACTGTTTCCTTTTAAGTGGACTGATAAAACAAATTCACCTCAATCAATCACATTTAATTTTGCCACCTGAAAAAATATATTGGTGGAAATTCAGAGAACCAGGTCTTAATAAGGTTTTTTCACCTTATTATGGGATCAAGAGTGCCTTCAGATGAGCCATCATGGCATGATTCTATGATCTTAAAGGATATAATTGAGCTAGTAGTAGCCCCTGTCCTCAAAAAGGAAAAGCATAGTGCGGCCCACCAGGCTGGCACTGGCAGCTGAACCCGACACAGACACAAGTTTTATTTTTTCTTTTTCGCTTGTGGGAAACACCTTCCCTGTTCCACACAAGTATAACACAGTCCCAGCACAAGCACAGCACAATATCATTCGTCTCTTCCTTCTCTTTATCTTTCTCCACCTTCACTCCTCAAGCTTCGCCACTCTTCTTCCCAATTCTGGCTCCCTGAATAGTTGCTCCTGGGTCCTTTTATAACACACCCAGAAGTGCTCCAGGTGCTTGATTACTCGTTTCTGGCAGCACTTCTGGGTGTGGCAGAAGAACTGCCCATAAGAGCTCAGCAGCTCCTGCAGCACCCCCTGGCAGTGGCTGCGGATCCGAACAGGGATGCACCACACTCCAACTCCCATGCAGCCTTGCAGGAGTCTGAGGCACTGCTGCAGCTATCTAGTGTCCTGGGGGAGGTAACGCTCTGGCCACAGTTGCTCCCCCAGTCCTCCCAGAGTGGAGGCGTCCCAGCCGGGCAAGAACCCTGGCCACAGGCAACAATAGCTTATCTTGATTCAAAACTATCTGAACATCATTATAGATTTTTAGAAGTATTTCCTAATCAGCAATTGATCCTCAAGCATCATCTTCTAGGACACTACCCCAGAATAACAGAAGCCTTTGGTCCTTCAGTTGGTTTGTAGACAATGCGTTTTGAGGACAAACAGGTTTTTTAAGCAAGTTGTAATGCTGCCATTATCAATAAAGCATCAGTAAATGGTGAAACCTGAAGTGTTTGTTGCTAAAGTATCAACAATACCTTCAGAAATGCTACATGTAGACATACAGAAAGCAATAAAAAAAATCGTAACTTATCCAATGTTGTATCCTACTATAGGACAAGGTATACTTCTGGAATGACCTTGCCATATGGCTGTACTGGAGGACTTCCCGATTTTGCAGAAATTGTTCATATGCTTTCTGAAAATAATATCAGCTTCATTGTGAAGATTCTAAATGCCTGGTATCATGAGCATTTACGTCATATCAGCTTGAGTATTCTGGTAAAATAATTCTTATGGAGGCACAGAAACTTGCTGATGTGTACCCACTTAAAGATTATGTGGCAGGAAAACACATGGTTACTCTGAAACATTACATTTGCTACAAATTTTAAGGTAATGCAATAGAATATGTCAGAACTTTTTGGTTCATACGTGATATGGAGCCTTATGCGCTTAGAATGATCTTTGATCACAATATCAATATCCCACTGGAATACGGAGGGACTGAATACTGTAGTGAAAGAAGAATTTGGATTAACGGGGATTTCAGCATTCAATATCTAGACTCTGAATTTTCAGACTACTTCTCCCTGACTTTGACTAACCAAATTAACCACAAAGACACAATAAACGTTTTGCAAATTGCTAACATAATTTTGACTGTATATTCCCCAGAAGAAAAAATCAACAATATCTCTGATGATATGGCTTCAAAAAGTACTCAAGACAGATTACTATGGCTGAAGGTTTTCAAAATCCCATGTTTTTCCCCTGACACAGAGATGGCACTTGAAAGAGCAAATGAGGCCTGTTTGAAGGATGGCACTCTTTTGACTATGTCAAAAGTGAAAACCGACATACTAGAAAGATTGGCACAGTGCATTCATACATACATGTCATATCCAGCAGCTCACAGATTTCTGCAGTTGCAGAAGCTCTTATAACAAAACATACTTATTTAAAAGAGCCTGGTTCTTATTCTGGGTATTATGGCTGGCAGACTAGTATCAAATACAAGATGGACAACTATAGAACTAAGCTGAGAGCCTTCAGCTTTCCTGAGGTCACCTGCAATACTCTCAAACAAACATCCTGAAGACAGGAAGTCAGCAAAAATATAAAAAAGCAGAAAAGCAGAGGTCAACTTCCTGCCCCCTTACCCTGCAGCAGAAAATGAGGAAAGTATTGAGGAAGAGAGAATACAATTACTGAATGAAACAAAAAAGAGGAACAACAACTTTGTAAGGAAAAATAAAATGGCAAAAACATTTGCACATAGAAGAAATTAAGTTGTTAACTTGTGCCACAGTGTTCAAGATGTTAAAGAGAGATGGCCTGGTCTTTTTGATACAACTGAGATTAGTCAGCAGTACTAACACAGCATTTATTGTCCTTAATGAATCTTGTAGACTTTATACACTTTAATTAAGTTTCTTTTGTTACATTGATGTCTATGAGCTATTGAGCAAATATAGCGTTATTCACGATAAGTAGGGATATAATATACAGCAAATGTCAGATGACCTTTCTTGAATGGCATGTGAGACTTGAATTTGCATATACTTATTTATTTATTTATTTGCATATTTGTTTATTTATTTATTTTTTGTGCCAACTGGCACCCTGTCCAACATTCGTTTCTCCTCTTAATACTGCTAGGCTAAATGTTTTTCTCTGTCTTTCAGATTAATGAAGAATTTCAGAGGATCACAACTCTACATCTTGAATCATCATTTATGCTGATGTTGTGGCAATATACTCCAAAATTAATATCTAAGTATCATACCAAGGGAGGAGCACTTGGAAAACGATTAGGGATCCAAAGGGCAACCCTCCGTCAGGTATTCTTACATTAAACACTTGAGAAAGATTTGTTTAAAATTTACCTAAAATTGACAAAATATAAAAAAGATTTTTGTAGAAAAAATCTGAAAAGAGCAAATCATCTGTTCTGTTAAAAAGTGCAGTTTGTACATCATATGCATTTAGTCCAATAAGAAAGTATGAGGTATATATATATTTTTATCGTTCACTAGCTCTTTGAAAAATTATGTATTGTCAGTTTGAAAAACTGAATTGCATTTAGTTGAATTAAATATTTTGTCTTATTCTAGAATCCAAACAATTCTCCCATTGAGAGGAAAACGAGAAGTGGTTTTATGTTGCTGGGTTGATTACCTGGTTGAGAATTTAGATGACCTCTGTGGTGGATTGCCGGTTTCCCATTCCGGCCCTCACCCTCAGGCCGCCAGGAGGAGCTCTCCCAACAGCGTAGACGTGCCCCGAATTCCAGCAGGGCCTCATGGACTATGTAGTTTCTACACACAGCCCTGCTGGATACCTTGGGGGCCACCAGGCGTCACTGTAGGGGGGCTCGTGGGCTCTTATGTGCCCTATAACCCGGGGGTACGTCATCATTAAGTGACAGGAAGAAACGACGTGCTCCCGGGTTGAGGAAAGGACTGTTTACCCTGACCCGGAAGAAATAAGGAACTGTGGACTGTTGGACAGGAACACCTTTGGGTCAGGGTGTATAAAAGGATTGTGGGAAAGCCCAGACACTGAGCTGAGCTGGGAGGTAGGAGGGCTAAGTGTCTGGGCGAGGAGGAAAGAGAATTGTATTGAGAGTTTATTGTGTATGAATAGTGTGGTGTGGAGAGTGCTTGGTGCACGTTGTAATTATAATAAAGAGTCTTGGACATTTACCTGGTGTCTAGAGTGGTACCTGAGGGTTCGAGAGGTGGAGCAATACCTCTACTGCGACACCTCATTAGATACTACCAAATACGTTAGAATCTCGTGGCATCACTGGGCATTGTACATAGTATTTTGCTGTTTTCCATTCTCGAACAATACTTTTATGTAGCTCAGTCTAACAGGCAACATCTAAAATATGTACTGTTCCTTGGACTGAAGATAAACCACTGTGTATTCAGCTGGCAAGTATGGTAACTTAATGAACTAAACCTACTGAGGATCTTTATTATTGAATATTGTGCATCCCTACATTAATTATGTCAATTTAAAATGCATATGTCCCATTTTTGTTCTCACACATTTTTAAAAGCTGTTTCCTGATTTGCTGAAAGCATGTGATGAAAATATATGTGTTCAAAGAGGGTGAAAGCCCCGAGGACAATGGCATTGTCCTAGAGGGTACCCAGGTTATGACTAATCATGGAAGTGTGGCCAAGGCTTGCTTCATAATTCTACGTCCGGCTTATGTACTAAACCTCAGCTATGAAAAAGATCTGGAATATACTTTAGAGGTGTTTCAGAAGCTCTTATTGAACCTGGACAATTTACAGTGCTCCTCAAAAGTGCAAGTTCATAAGAACAAACATTTAGCCTACAAAGTTTTACATTGACTATTTCTTGTCTTTGTTATTACTTTTGTGCCCAGTTCATTACCAATTAACATAAATGTGTTCATGGAGAAGAGAATACTCTTATTATAAAGAGTTGCTAAATAGGATTCTTTCATTCAAAGTGTCTGAAATGTGTTATGTTCTGAAACATTTATGTGTGATTTTACAACACAGGGTACTTCAAGAAATATGTTGCTTAAAGTCCTGCTCCACTTAATCGAGTTTCTGACCAGAAAAAGAAGCCTTCTGTCTTACAACTGTACAGTGGCAGAACCTATCAAGGTCTACCAAGATACTAGTTTTTCTTAAATTCCATTTCATTTGGGGTTTCAAGGGCTTGGAGATTATCTGATTGGCTAGATAAGCTCTGCTAGTGGGTGAGATAAATTGTGGGCTGTTTGAATACTAATAATACAAGTTTGGTACTAACTGTATTAATTAGAATGACTCTTTGGATATTAAGTTATCCATTTTATCATTTTTCTTATGTTCACTTTGAAAAGGAATGTAAAGTTTAATGTATGCTTTTTTTCATTGGAATGTTCAAATAATCAACACCAATTTAATGTATCATTTGAATTTATTGGCTTTAAGGAGGATGGAAAAATAAATTTGTCCTACTATATGTAATGTTAAAGTTGATAAACATCTCTGCCCAAAACAGTGGTAATACACATTCAATTGCACAAATTCTAAAACATTATGCTATCTCCTTAAAGATAAAAGTCTGTTTTCATTACAGAAGAGATTTCTAACAATGGCTCAAAGTGTAAAATGTTTACATTTGAAAATATAACTTTTTGGTTATGTTCAAATAAGATATATGCAATTTTAGCATTTATTTGTTATACATTCATTCAGTATGTTGCATTATTACTCATTTTATGTGTAACTCAAATGAAAATCTGAGAAAAATAAAAATATTTTGCCGCTACTTATATTTAATCCGACTCATTTATTTTAGGTAAATTTGAGTAAATTAATAAATCAAGTTTACTCAATAGTGCAGTAGATTACATCTACTCAAAAATATTGCTTGTAATTTGTTGCCTTATTTTTTAGTACTTTTAACACATTAATTTTTACATTGTGAGTTGTGTTGTTTAAATAATACATTTTTTATTCATGTGGCCTCACTAACATCTGTCAATGTGTGGGAAAACAACACAAAGTTGCACTTTCCTGTTACAATGTATACATTGGCAATGGCATGACTAAGAAGCTTGACAAGCTGGTGAGGAAAGCTGGCTCGGTGCTGAGTACTCACTGGGAATTGTGGTGGAAATGTGCATGGGGAATGAAGGAACAGGCCATCCTTGACAACATCAGTCACTCACTCCACAACATTTTGGTGGGTCAAAGTAAACGCAGAAGTCCTCTTCCCTCACTGCGCTCTAGAACAGAACATTTTACAAGATCATTAGTTTTTACTGCCATGAGATTTTAGAACACTGTTGTCAATACAAGTGATTCATGACCTTGTCATCATTCTGTCTTCCAATACTGTAACAATTAACTCATTTGTACTTTTTTACTATTTATTTATGTTTGTTTTCTTTGCTTTTGTAATCATTTTAACAATTTTTACTGATGTGTTTGAGCTACTGGATACCTGAATTTCCCTTAAAAGATGAATAAAGTATCTATTGATCTACCTTGTGCCAACTCTACATGGGAAAAAAAGTAAAAGCAATATTTATACCACAATGGTGGATTTATTAAACAGAATCGAAACAGAAGTGATGATCAAAGGGAAACTACAAAGTATCAAATAAAACAGGAGAGAAAGCAACCTTCCTGACTCTGTTGGTTATGGCCCATAGCTATTATTTGGATTCCTTGCCCATTTGCCTTTTACCAAAACACAGATCCTTACATGGTAAAGTCTCAAAGTTCAAAGAGGCTAACTTGACTATAAAAAATGCCAGCTGGATAGGCCACTGCATTGGAACACTCGGCACACATCTCCTGACATAAATTCCTTACTCTTTGCTAAGACAAGGCCTGTAAACACATGAGAGCTATACAAAGTTATTCAAAGACACCTTCAAGACCTACCTTGAAATGTGTATCAGACTTCTTGCAACTACATAAAATCTTGTGGATTTCTGGTGTCAAAGACTAACTGTAAAATTGGCAGACTGAATGCAATTAATTGCAGTGGAACAACATCTTTGCTATAATTCCAGTAACAACAGAAACCTAATGAAATTAAATCCATCCACCACAAATTATACCATATAGTGCTGTATGTTTCGGCAGTAGCCATTTCTCATTAAGGACAGCTACTTCTCTGATGAAGCTGAAAAAGGCAGCAAAGAAATGAGAAGTAAAAGAATCCAGACCTGAGTGACTGCACCCTATTTAAACTTCATGAGTTCACAGTTTCAAGACGTTTGGTTAAAACAGTAGACTTCTTAGCCATAAGAGGACACAAATACAGGCATCGTTTTCCTTTCAAGTGACCAAACAGAGAAAGATTATCTTCATTTAACAATACAAAATGGACAGTAAAATTCTATAAGACTCTTTCCTTTATAGAATTTACAACATACTTTCACAACGTAAAACACAATAAAAAATTCATACTTTATCTTTACACAATCCCATTTACCATTTTTTCATACTTTTGGTGACATTTTAGTATGACTGCTCCAGCTGTACAAAAATAAATGTGACAGATTCTGTGCTCTGAGTAACCAATCTTAAGGTCACTCATATTCTTTTCTCACATGCTCCTGTCTGTCAACACCCTTCCACATGAAACTAAAACCAAGACGAGTTCATTGATCCGGCAAGAATACAAATGCATCTGTTGTAAGGTTTCTGGAATGAGAGGAGAAAGCAATCAGTTACTGTAAACGAATACCAGCTCCACCTTGTACTGTAACGCAGCCCCTTGAAAGCTTGCTTTGTGAAGCTGTGCTTTGGACAACATTTTAAATACAATATGTCAACACTTACCCTTTCATTTCAGATTTTAAAAGTTCAAGTAGAAAGGAAGGCTAGGAGGTGGGCGTGTTTAAGGCTTAAGCTGCTGTTTGCTAAAGACAAAAATTGGGAGCTGATGGAATTGAAGGTTACTTTGGGCAAAATCTTTTTTTGCATTAAAAATATGAATGTTTTATTTATGTTTATCTACAGTAAAATGACTGGTTAAACAGAAATACTACTTTATATTCTTAAGTGTAGAATGTTAACTTTAGCATAATATTATAATTATCTGTTGAATCAGATATGAATCTGTTCATAATGATATTAAATTAAATAATTTCAAACTTATACATTTTTTATTTCATTGTCACATTGTTTGACTATATTCTAAAATGTATGCTTTAATTTCTTTATGATAATTTAACTTTAATATTACTTGTTTTAGAGCATTAGAACAGTTTTGACGGGAACAGGCCATTCAGCACAAAAAGTTTGCCAATAATATTCACATTGTGATGAGTAAACCCTGAATTCACTTCATCTCAAGTTTGGCAGAAACAGTTCTGATGTGAATATGTGGATGTAAATGAAGACCATTTCATAAAGTGTAATGTTGAGTGAAATTTTTTTGGTGTTTAAATTCAGCTGAAGTACTCTGGTAGTGACATCACACAAGTATGTATATGGCGTGAATTATTCACACTTGAATAAAGAAGAGTGGATAGTGAAGCAAAGTGTGAGGTGAAATATGCTTACATTCCACATGCGCCAAAGTTGTGTGTGCGTACAATGCGAATCTGTAATGTAGTGCAGATCGGGTAGTGACATCCCCATCCAACATTGCTACAGCTCTGTGATGTCCACCAGCCTCACAAAGTATTGTGGGCACTGAGACAATAACGTTAGCCTTTTGCCTGCTGCATAGGAAATTTTCAGAAAAATTATGGCAAACAAGGTTACTAGTGAACCCAGAAAATTTTCTATGAATAACATTTTGGTGAAATTCACCAATCCACAATAGTCATAACCAAAAAAAAAACCACACAAAATGGCAACAATATGATGGCACGAAAATAAAGGTAAAAAATAATTAATAAATAATAAAACAAAAAGAGATGTCACTTGCTCAAATCTGACACAGAGATTTGAGGAATGTCACAATTAATCTGGAGGAGGTTAGAAAGAAATTAATGGGGATATGAATGATATGAGGTAAAAATTATGAACAAAAATGGAAAATTTGTAGAGTAAAAAGAATACATTTACTGCCCAGCTTAACAACATGAACTACAGTACATGTTAATGTTCCCCATGGAACAGCTGGAACTGTTGGCAATTGCAACAGATGAAAATAATATATGATTAGTCTAACCTTTTGAACCTCTTTGTTTTATTTGTTACATTTATGGATTTTTTTTGCATGTTTATTTCTACAAAATGTATAAGTTGTATCCTTACCATGGCAACGGAATTTTGTGTTCTATCTTTTGTTTTTTTGCCACCATATTTGCATGACTGTTATCATGTTATTTGATGTTACTGTGCCCATTGCTGGTCTTGCAACCTGAAATACACATAATGCGTTGAGTTATCAAGCTCAGCCTATATAACATGGTGGCATAGAGTTATGTGTTATCTGAGCCTTGAATCATTCTCTCAAAAGAGATTTCAAAATAAAGAACTTGATTAGAATAGGTAGGGCTAATTAAAATGAATTAATATAATATTAAGAACTTTGCCTCTTTCTTCAACTTTTTCTGTGGCTTGCACTTTGGCTTTGTTGGTTTTATTAGCACCTCTTGCTATGTCATTTCTGCCTATTCAGACTTTCTTTCTGACAGCATCCATTAATCCCTCCATTTCCTCCTCCTTTGTTCTTGACAATATAAAGAAAAATACCATAAACATACAATTAAATTATACTGAATAAATAAACAGATTTTGAAGATAAAAAACTATGAGAACTCTTGGAGAATTTCTGAAGGTGTAGAATGTAGAAACCCTACTAAATTCATATCTGCTATCTTCAGTAAAATCCTAGATGTCAATAAATATAACCTGAAAACTTCAAGGGTGCACCATTCTCTGAGAGCTTTTATTGTAAAAACTGACACAAATGCTTAGGAAAAATCGTTATGCTGTGCTAGAGAGAAGAAAATTATTCTTTTTAGATCAATCAAATACAAGTCTTTTCTTCTTCTTGTAGTGGTATTAAGCAGTGGCGGTGTGCTTTAGGCATCTTTAATGAGCTTTCATATCCCGCTAAGCGGCGGGTCATGTTAAAGGTTACAATCACATATACAGTTCAAGTGAAGGTGTGGAGAATAATTAAAAAAATATTTGCTATAAATATTTTTAAAATCTGAATGGGGTCATATCAAGGACTAATAAAGGACTTGAAAAGATAATACAACTAGAAAATTTGAATTAAGCATTTAACACTACTAATAGTTTAGCTAAAGTTTTGGAAGTTTTATTGTTGTTCATAATACACATTATATACTCTGTAACGCATAAATGTCATAAATCTTAAGTTATTTTTAGTTCCTGTCTATTGATTGTTATGCTTATTTATGGATGCATTATTTCTTTTTGGCACCTTGCAATGTAGTCCCAGGTATTCATTCACTTTCCACTCAGAAGTGCATTTATATGTTTTTAATGTTAGTGTTAGTGTAGTGTTAATTTTATCCAATTGATCAATGAAAAGTGTAAAATATTTAATGGGACATCTCAGCTAGGCATTTCATTCTGTTGTACCATCAAAGGTGATTATCTGTCCTTTGAGATTGAACCTTATTAACACCCTCTGCAATTGGATTGTGGGCTTCCTAACTGACAGACTTCAGCATATGCATAAAATAGAAATTTTGCTAAAAGAATCATACCCAACTTTCCACATCTCACACCCATTTCTATGTTAGAGGCTATACTGTTCTGAACAGGTACCACTGATAACATGCTTCCTTTTACACAGATCATAATCAAAGTGAGAATTCACATGACAGCTTCTTTAACACTAGAATTACCAGAGTCTACGAAAAAACTCGTAGATCCGGCCCACCTTAAAACCGTTCTCACCTCTCTTTTGTCTTCTAAATGTGCCGATTATGAGGAGCAGCGAGCAGCCGGCTATTCCATCCCCCACCATCGCAGAACGTTCACTAAGTTTTCCCAGCTCATGGCTTGTTTGATTACCTGGGAGTGACTGAACTGCTGGAGTTTTAGAATAGAAATAATAGATCGCTATTTGGAATACTTGCATTTCATGCGTGTTCCGTTTCTACAGTAATCTGTGTAAACACATTGCTAAAACAGAAACTTTTTCATATTTTAGTAATAAATGTTACAAAATGTAGAATGTGTAAAGCCTGAGTTCCTAAGATCAAATAAACACTTCCACAAAAGCTTCACACACCATATAACAGTTTCTGTGGCGTAGCGCGCTAAGATTTGCTACTCAGACCGGTAGCTTTTCTTTGCCTCACAAACATGAGTTCAATTCCCCGCTGGGGATAAAGTGTTACTTCTTTTTTTTGTTTTTAACCTCAAACGGACATAAAATTTGTAAATTGGTATGCACTGTCAGTTAATGAGATCGTTATATTTTCATGTGGGATGCTCCTTTTAAAATATTTTTTAACAATTGAGACTGCAATTAACATGAACAACTGTCCTTATAACTTATTTTTTTCAAGATCCATAACACACAGACAGACAGAGCACTGCGTAATACAGAGACAGACAGGCAGAGATATACAAACAAACAGGGAAGGCACATGTACTGAAAGAAAGAAAAAAATCAACATGTGCATTGTTTCTGCAGCACTGAATAAGCTCACCCGCTCTAACATCCCCCCTCCCCCCGATCTGATTCTCTAAGTAACAGTGTAAGTACAGACGCAAACCAAGTGTAATCAAGAGTACTGGTTCGATCCCCACTCACTCCTATATTTGCCGTTTTCAGTAGTAAGCTGCTCTTTTTGTTAATATTATACAGTACACACATGCACTTGATTTGTGTCTGTACTTGCGCTGTTACTTAGAGAGTCAGATTGGGGGAGCTTATTCAGTGCTGCAGAAACAACGCGCATGTTGATTTTTTTTTTCTTTCAGTACATGTGCCTTCCCTGTTTGTTTGTATATCTCTGCCTGTCTGTCTCTGTATTATGCAGTGCTCTGTCTGTCTGTGTGTTATGGATCTTGAAAAAAATAAGTTATAAGGACGGTTTGCTGACTTGGAGCACCACTGCCTTACTGTGCCACAGAGACGCGAGTTCGATTCCCAGCTTTGAAGAAATTTTTTTTTTTTCCTCAAACGGACATTGAATTTATAAATTGGTATGCACTGTAAAATCGTTAACTTTAAAATGTCAATCGCGGTTATTTCTGTTGATTAATTCATGTTTTTTTACTTAGAGTCAGAACAGGAGCTTTTTCAGCTTCTGATCTGACTCAAACAGCGCCAGTATAACTTCACACCCAACCTGACGCTGTTCGTTTTCAAATAATATTGCATTACTTCGACGATGTTTTCTGATTGGTACTATTCGCGTCATAAAATGATTTCTTCAAAACGTCACATATATTTGTCTCTTTCTTTTTTTAAAATGTGCGTTGTAGCACTCAGAAACTGGCCACCTGCATGTTCTTGCGCACACTAAATCAGACAGCGCTATATGCAATCATCAGATTCAAATGTTAACAGTTATATAGCACAGAATGGAAATCAGCAGTTCTTAGCAATCCACCTACTGTAACTTGCTTTCTTTTTTCTTCGGTTATAGTCTTGAATAAAAGTGCACTTGTTTTGTTATACTTTTACATCAACATATGTTCCTGTGTTTGAGCTACATGGGCATGCTCAAAAATACACGTATAATGCCACGAAAAGTGCATGCAGACACTTCAGTTCGCAAGCATTGGTACGACAATGCAGTCACAAGTACACTGCAGAGCTTTAGCAGTGTCAGATGGGGAGTGTCTGATGATTGCATATAGCGCTGAAGTTACTGCTCTTTACTATGCTTTCCTCTGCATGTCCTGGAGTACAAAAGAAACAGCATACAGCAACACGTGGGGACCAGCAATACTGGGGGAAAAAAACACGCGGTCGTATGTATCGTGATACACTGCAGAACTATAGCGCGTCTTTATGTAAAAACAGCAGTGTCAGGTGGGGGGCGGTAGGGATGGATCCTGAACGCGACTGAGACAATGAAAAGTGAATTTAAAAAAAATAAAGCTAACCTTTACAAATATCATAAATTACACCAGCTGTTACAGACTGAAATCAAATGTATCTTTTTATTCTAAAATAGTGAAAATAAGAACACTTCTCAAATGGGAGTTGTGCAGGATCGAACTCATGAGCTTCTGATTCCCAGTCAGCGACTGATACTGTTACGCCACGGAAGAAGTAATAGTTAATTCATATCAATGTCTCACACTAAGGCGGGTTTTTTTGGCGGTGGCTTTTTTTTGTACCTTTTGTGAAAGTGTTTCTTTGATATTTGGACTTCAGGCTTCATACATTATATAGTTTATGCCTACATTTTGTCAATTGCTACTAGAATATATAACATGTTTCTGTTTTAATAATGTGTTTACACAGATTACTGTAGAAATGCAACACATATGAAATGTGTGTGTTCCAAATAACAATCTTATTATTTCTACTCTAAAACTCCACTTCACTCCCAGGTAATCAATCAAGGCAAGAGCTGGGAAAAGCCTGTTTACGTTCTAAGTCGTTGGGGGGATGGAATAGCCGGCTGCTGGCAGCTTGTCTTTATCAGTACATTTAGATGACAAAAGACGCTGGCGGAGAGGTGAGAAAGGTTTTAAGAAGCGATTTAAGGTGGGCCGGATATACGAGTTTTTTCGTAGGCTCTGGTAATTCTAGTGTTAAATACACCTCATATTGAGAGCATGCCTGAAAATGTCAATCAGAACCCCCAGAAATCCTTCAATGAAATTAAAAGAACAGTTTAGGATTATGACATTTAAATGCTGAAACCCAAGACTTCTCTGTATCTAATGGACAAAATACTGACTATGTTCACTAAACAATCTCTAGACTTTATTAGGTAAATCTTTTGATTATAAAAACATCTAACCAATTTTGATTTTTTTTTAAACTCTATAAATCTTTGAATAGATTTGTTTGAGATACAGAAAGAAAATTTGGGCATACAGGTATAAAGAAAATCCACACAAACAAAGGTAGCTTATTCTAACTTCACATATAGTGATTGGCCTGATATTGAAATACAGATCTCTTGAATTCAACTTCTAATTTTATTTAGTATAATAATCATTTACAATGACAGAGCACCATACATACTGTATATAAAAAAACAAAGGTAAATGTCTCCATAGGTTTTTCTCTTACTATTCTAGTTTTCCTCCCACATTTCAATGACATGTACTTTAATTGTGAGTCTAATTTAGGACTATGTGTGAAAATGAACGTGTGTGAATGCTGTGCGATGAAGTGATACTGTTGAGAAAGGCAGTAGCTCCTCCGATCAATACCATGTACAAGCAGATTAAGAAATAACATAAAACACACTTTAACATTCAGAGAAAAATTAAAATACCATGTTGATGAAAAGTAAAGAACTATATACACACACACATATATATACACATACATACATACTGTATAGTGGCTGGGTGCAAGAATAATGGGTGCAAAAAGGAAAAATTTGGAGCATCAACTGGATTGTCCCATTTAATGTCCAACAGTTTTAAGCAAAAGATGCGCTCTACTGCATATTTACAGTTTCAGGTTTGGGGCTATATATACAGTATATATATATATATATATATATATCAAATGTGGAACCTCGGGTCACGAACGTCTCTGAACACGTACAAATCAGGTTATGACCAAAAAGGTTGCCAACCTTTTTGCATCTGTTCACGACCACACACTCGGGTGATGAACAAACCAGTTTCCCTTCCGGGTCATACGCGCTGATGATTTCTGCACGTGTTCAGTCTCTCCCTGTGCATTCGCTGTGAACTCTTTATGCTCTATTTCATTTCCCTTCCAGTTCATACGCGCCGGTGGTTTATGCACATGTTCAGTCTCTCCCTGTACAGTATAGAGTGGTCCAGACCTAATTATGCAATTTTCATTACGCTATAACTTATTGAGTTTATTACATAGAAAATCACCCAAAAAATCCTGGACCATCGAGAAATGTGTGAACTGACGACATGAAGAATCGTCTTTGCGCCGACCTGGAATCGTCCCCACATAAATCAAAGTCATCCAGACAATCTGGATCTGCATAATTAGATCTGGACCGCATCGTGCAGAGGGACTTGGTATAGTGGGTCCACAGCTCACGTCAAGAGGCCAGTTTTAAATAAATAATTGTCGTGCTACAGCTGCCACATCCTCTTCATAAATAGAAGGGAGGAAAAAGAAAAGAAAGACGGAGGTTGCGGAGTGAGGAAGTAAGCAGGAAGCAGTGTGGAAAGAACTGGTGTGAGCGAGCGAGCGCGTGCTCGCAGGCAGGTAGCTGGAGAGTGAGCCCAAGCAGGGGTGTCTGACCCACACTCGGTGGGGCAGAAGGAAGCGGTCGCTCCAGCTGAGCGATCAAGGAGCTAGAGTGACCAGAAGAAGGACGGCTGGCCGCGTAAGGCCAAGAAGGCAGCGGGGGGTCACCAGTTAAAGAATGCACCGGACTTGTTTTTAAGGAGACTGCTTTCAGCATTGTTTTAACCTTGTTGTATTTAATGAAGACTTTTTTCTATTGGATTTTAACCTCCACTTCACTTCTGTTTTTATGGGATTATTTATTTATTGAAGGATTCTGAAAGCACTGCACTTTATTTAATTTGGACTTTGTTTTTGATTGTTGTTTTGTTGATTTTAATAAAAGCACTTAGCACTTTTTGCACCATCCCCTTGCTCCATTGTAGTGCCTCACTGTCATGCTCATCGGTAACATTACCGACAGTGACGGGTTTAAGGGCTCCCGGAAGCGAGATGGGAGCTATGCAGCAAACCCGCATCGTCATAGACTTTACCTCAAAACTGTAATCTCCTCTCCACCCAGTTCCTCCTCACTTCCTTCATGCCAGAACTCGACTCATGCAAGGTTAGTTTTCTTGGTTGTTTATGGTTAGTTTTTGTATAAATTACAGATTTTTCAAATGTTCATTTTTTTCCCTGTGCTTAAAACTCTTTTAGTGTTCACAACGAGCGGTTCGTAAGGCAATGTTAGTTTTCTCTGTTCAAGGTTTTCTCAGTGTTATTCAATGTTTTTACATTTAGTTTACTATTAGACTGTGCATTCTATGGTACAGTATAATTAACTATTTTTGTGCTTAAAAATCTTTTAAAAAAATATATTTACATACAGTTCGTACGGTCCGGAACGGATTAATTGTATTTACATGCAATCCTATGGGGGAAATTACTTCGGGTCACGACCAAATCGGGTTGTGACCAGAGTTTAGGAATGAATTATGGTCGTGACCTGAGGTTCCACTGCATATATATTGTCACGCCCGCTCGCATAGGGAGCCGCATAAAGACCCAACAAGCAACATAACATATCATGCCAGGGGACAAAGGTGGGGTACTAACGTTCTCTCTTTTATTCCTACAGAAAGACAGAAACAATGCCGCTGTAACTTTGACCAGGTTCCCTAACCCAACGGCAACCACTTCCACATCCCATCCCTTCCTCTGGTCCCATCTTGATGACGTCATGGCTCCCATACAGCACCTCGGTTCCTTCCCAGCATTCCATTCATCTGTTTCTGGTCCCACTCCATAAATGGTCCCTTCACCAGATCTAAAATGTCTTCTGTTATGATAGGATGTCATATGTCTGACCATATTCTTTGTTTTGATTTGAAATCTGTACAGTATATGGGGCCGGAAACCCCAAACCTTTAAAAGAGTTTGCGTATTTATTACTATATATATATATATATATATATATATATATATATACAATGCATCCAGAAAGTATTCACAGCGCATCACTTTTTCCAGCTTTTCTCAATTTTTTTATTTTTAATAAATTTGCAAAAACCTCAAGTAAACTTTTTTCACGTTGTCATTATGGGGTGTTGTGTGTAGAATTCTGAGGAAAAAAATGAATTTAATCCATTTTGGAATAAGGCTGTAACATAACAAAATGTGGAAAAAGTGATGCGCTGTGAATACTTTCCAGATGCACTGTATATATATATATATATATATATAAAATCTATTATAATAAAAAAAATCCTGGGACAAGACGAGACTTTTTAGCCTGGGACGAGACATGACTTTTTCAGAAAGATACTTTCACGTCCCACGAGACAAGACTTTGTGCCAAGAGATTTAACCATGCCCTGGGCTAGGAATAAAAGACAAAGTAGAACAACGTAAAGAATTCAAAAACGTTGGCATGATACACATGCAGAACAGGTTAGAGATAATGGAAGTACTAAAATTCAAAAGTCAAATAGTAAAAATTGCATTAGCGTAAACAAATGGAAATTATTACTTGGTGAAATAACGGAACAGCGAAAAGAGATTGAATATATTGTTCGGATTTAAACTTCAAGTGGGAGACATGTAGATCGTCTAATTCGTGTTGCCATCAGGAAAAAGTAGTGTTTCTTCCCAAAGAAGAGGCAGAACCATGAGAATTAAAAGACTTGTTGTTTGGTGAAAGTGAAATCCACATAGGCAAGTGGCAGAGACGCTAAGTGGCTGGTACGTAGCGCAGATATATATGCATGTGTGTGTGTGTCAGGAACACTTAGTTGTATATATGTATTGTGAGGGACGGCTGGCAGCTCAACCCGCCTGGGACGCCCAAAGGATGGAAGGATGGGGGAAGGCAGCTTTTCCTGGACACTGCTTCCCCCAAAATGCTAGATGGCAGCTCCCCTGGAGTGTAGCGGTGCCCTGGATTCTTGCAGGGCATCCTGGGACTTGGAGTCCGGTTTCTCAGATCTGTTGGGTGCCGCCAGGGGGGAGTCATGCTTCTCTTGCAGTCTGGAAGTACTAGGAAGTCATGAGGACGGAAGCCCCAAAGTACTTTCAGGCTGATTAAAGAATTGGGATTCTGCATCTGACCCGGAAGTGCTGGCAAGTCACCTAGGAGGAAGAACAGAACCATTTCTGAGTCAAGGACTATTTAAAGGACTGACGGGAACCCAGCAGGCGAGCCGGAATCAGGAGTAGAACAGAGCTTGCTGGGAGGTGTGGAGGAGAGATTGTGTTTATTATTATTAATGTATGTTCACTTGCCTGTTTGTTGTGGTGCTGGGAGGCACTGCTTAAAAGAAAAAGTATTAAAATACTTCTTGTTGCTTGTACCTTGTGTCCCAAGAGTCTGTCTGTTGGGGTTAAAGAGGTAACAGTGACCCTAGCATTTACAGTATATATATATATATATATATATATATATACTTCATATATATTATATCTAAAACTAAATGTTCCTTAGTGACTTATTGATTGACTGGCAAGAAGGTTTTGTAAATTTGCAGAAAATTTAAGAAAAAACAGTTTATACTACTGGATCAATATCTTATCCTTTCAGTCCAGAAAAATACAACCTCACCTGAAAGTTAAGTTTACTCAAAACAGGCAATGATTTTCTCATTAAATAGTCTGAACCGGTCATCTTGTTTTTCTGTCAATGGTTGTTAGCAATAGTAGCATGTCCAACTGTAATTCTGCAGCATTATGGTTTGAGTCCCATTACTACCCTTTTTTAATCTTCATCTTATTTTTGTTTTACAAACAAGAATAGAGTAATCCCTCACTTCATATGGTTTGACCTATTCACAGATTTGCCCAAAATAAACAAAAAAAATAATTATCCCCATTCCTATATTTCTAAGCATCATGCTGTGCCTTAGTGCGTTATTGAATATAGCAAACCTGTACATTTTGTGTTGCTTTTGGTAATGGAAATATTTACAGCCTTTATTAAGTATAGTGTTTAAATGTGTTCAAAGTTCTGGTGTGAGTGAGAATATAGTTATAAATCTGAGGAACGGGACAATGTTTGTGGCAAAAGTGTCAATTTAAATATGATAAAAGTAGGGCATTTATTTTGCACTCATGAGCTGTATTGTGTGAACAAGTCAATTGTCTGCTACATTTACAAGAAAGAAAAGAAATTCACAAACGTTTAGCTGTCAGTACACTACAAACTGCAAATCCAGTGTCTCAGATGTGAGATAAGGTTTAGTTTAAATAGAAAGAGTCCTCAATATTTGGACTGAAAATCCAACAAGAAAATGAGTAAGTCAAAAAATATGAATCCTCCTTCCTCTTTCTCACAGTGTGTTAGACATGTCCTGATGACATTGGGCATAAAGTAAGAAAGACAATCTCCATAAATACCTTAGTGTAAGACAAGCCTTATGATCTTTGGACTTCAGTTGACTTAATTTTATAAAATCTTACAAAGCAGAAGAATAAAAAAGCAGAAATTCTATTTTGTTAGCTAGAAAATGTAGAACAATCAGTTGAACCGGAATCTAACTTTTTTTTGTCAGAACACGATTCTAATTTAGCAGGTCATTCTGTAATTTCTATAATTTATCAAAATATATTTCTGGTTGAGAACTAAGATATGAAGTATTATGTCATGATTTATAAAGTATGCTCCAGGCTTCTGAAATATGCTTAAAAGCAAAAAATTCCTGTTGCTGTCCTACTGGTTTTTTTATAGTCTATTCTCTACCAGTGAGAACCGGGGAAGAGACATTGCTAAATTCTGTCACCAGGGATGTAAAATAATGAAGTACAACTACTTTGTTACTTAACTTTGGTACACTTTTCAGTTATGTGTACTCTACTTCAGTAAATTTTATTCCGGGCTACTTTTACCCCACTACATTTGTAGGTCAAATAGCATCCTTTTTACTTTGTTGCATTTTCCAGCAAATCCTCATCAGTTGTTACACCCACCAAACTATTTTAAATTAATTTTGTTTTAAACTTAAGTTATACTTCACTGTTACTCAGACACAGTTAATAGAATGCCGTAGAATTTGTCTATTTAAGTGTATTAAAATACACACAGACACAGACACATACATATATATATACTGTATATATAAAGTGTGACAAAATATATTGCTGCTCAAAGTTCACTTTTGCACACAAAACTAGAATATTCACACACACACATTATATATATATATATATATATATATATATATATATATATATATATATATATATATAATGTGCCAACATTGATAAAAATCTGGTTATATAATAATATGCCTTTTATTTTTACCTTCTCATGCAGGTAATTTAAAGATAAAATTGGGTACCAAATTGAGCAAAGGAAATCACGGTCTTTTTAAGAACATCTTTCTAAAAGATACAATGATTTCAGAATTATTGTTTATTACTATTTAATGTAATATTTGTCCTTCTAAAATACATGAACTATAATAAACATGATCGGTATTGATTTTCAAATCTATTCAAGTGATAAGATTGAGATGTTCACTTAATTTTTTATTCTTATAATTTACTTTCTTATTCTTTTACTTCTATCTAGAGTAAGGCCACCTCATCTGCTGCCGGGTATCCCAGTAAGACAGGCACAATATAAGTCATATCCATTCTCACCAGCACCACACTTCAGCTCATCACTGTGACACCGAATGCAGTTATGTATTGATCAAAGGCAGGATTATATTTGCATGATTCACTACTCTGTAGTGTAGTTCTGAAGCGAAAATATTGTGTATTATTTAAAAATAAAATAAATGCATTCTCTAGACAAACCCTTGTACCATCTTAATATTATAAAGTGTACTTTAACGTTTGGTACTTGAGTAATTTTGAGAACAGGTACTTTTTTACATTTACTCAAGTATGTTTTAACTCAAATACGTCTTACTTCAGTGAAAATAAACACTTGATAAAGTACTTTACACAAGAATCATCTCAAGAGTACTTTTCCTACCTCTATCACTGCTCTCCCCTCTTCCCATGGTTACACTAACATATTAGTTATTGTTGATTTGTTCTCAAAAAGTGCCTATTTCATACCTCATTACTATATTTATTAAAACAATTTTACAGATTCTATGACTTTCCTAAATTCATAATTTTGAGATGAAGTAAAATGTTTCTTGATTTTAGTGTTATATTTGTGATAGAGTTGGTATTCAGCTAAACCTTACCTCAGGATAGCATCTTGAAAATAATGGACACTCAACAACAACATTTATTTATATAGCACATTTTCATACAAATTATATAAAAAATTAGGCAACACCAATGAACATAGAATAAAAGTAAGGTCCAATGGCCAGGGAGGACAGAAAAAAAAAGAAAAAAACTCCAGATGGCTGGAAAAAAAAACAAAATCTGCAGGGGTTCCAGCCCCCTTTAAGCATTCTACCTAACATAAATGATCTCAATCAGTCCACATGGTTTTCAGGTTTGACATCTTGATGATGATGGTCATATGGACCTCTGGCCTTCAATCCATCAATGTAACCAGAAAAAGAACAGCAGAGAAAGTAGAGGTTAGTACGGATAATTAAATGCATATACAGAATATCAGGGTTAAACTAAAATTAATATATGAGAAAGCCATATTAAAATAATGAGTTTTTAGCAGTTTTTAAAAGTGCTCCACCGTATTAGCCTGACGAATTTCCATCGGTAAGCTATTCCAGATTTTAGGTGCATAACAGCAGAAGGCTGCCTCACCACTTCTTTTAAGTTTAGCTCTTGGAATTATAAGCAGACACTCATTTGAAGATCTAAGGTTACAATTTGGAGTGTAAGGTGAAAGGCATTCCGAAATGTAAGATGGAGCGAGATTATTTAAGGCGTTGTAAACCATAAGCAGTATTTTAAAGTCAAAGCATATGGAGTCAGAGCATATGAATCAAGACCTTGAAAAGTATTTAAGGTGTTTCATTAATTTCATGTCAGCCAGACTGCCACCATGATATTCATTTTTTTGCTTTTCCTCTTCAGCATACTATCCCATGACTAATAATATAACTAATAATATGTTGGAGGTAAATTTCGAATGTGTTCAAGTATTATACCTAAATTAACTTACCTTTTAATTAAACAAAACACATATCTCCTTTTGTGATCAGCATGAAAGCTGTGGACCACGGCACCTTACGTTTTGATTTCATAATTATAAAAACCTATGGCTGGAGAAGTTCAAAATGGCAGAACCTCCCATTGACTATGCACTAATACATAGGCACACATTTTAACATAACTAAGAAAATACTTCTATCAATTTAACATAACCTAACTCACTAACAGATGGCTCTTACAAATATAGAGTTTTTTTATTCTCAGCCCTTGAAAAAGCATAGTAACCTGTAGACACAAAAAAACAATTTGTGAGGCCCACCCCAAGTCCCTAGATTTGCTCTCAGAGAAGATGGCTCAACTTTACATAATTTTGATATTGGCTAAGACCCCAGTCTTTCCATCTTTCTCTAAGATGAGTTTCAGTCAAAGCCCAATAAGTGTCTGCAGCAGGTTGCACGTAAAGCATATCCTGTTAAATTCTGCTACCTTAAAAATCTACGAGGAGGATTAGCAATCTAAACACATTAGGGTAATTGCAAATTACATGGTCTGAGGAATTTGCATTTATTAACAAATACAGCAGATTCAAAAAGTATTTAAACCACTTCATATTCTGCACACTTTATTATGTTAAAGATTTCATTTTAAATGGATAAATTTGCAATTTTGGCCATCAATCTTTACTCAATAAAAGTTAAAAAAAAGTTTGCAAGTTTATTAAATATTTAAATTGAAATTTCTCATTTATATTGTCTCAGTTGTTAATATTAGAGCATTTTTCTTTGCTGAGTTCTCAGAAATATGGCTTTGTCATGCAAGCACGTCATTGCATAAAGGTTTTATTTACATTTGATACCCCAAAATAATAGAACAAAACAAAAGACTATTTACAAAAGGTATATCATAGTACTCTGTTTGAACATTATCATACCTCCCACATTGAGGGCTACCTCTCACAACTCCATTTCTTTCCCCAAGGAGTCCTCAATACCCCTTTGTCTCCGCCCTGTCGGGGCAAACTATTTTATATTAATCATACAATTATCTTAACTTAAAAAAATGAGAAAACAAACTCTCTCAATATTTAACATAACAACTAATACAGTTGTATTTGTTTACATAAATAACTACTTTTAACTACAACCAAAGAAACCAACAAGGATTTGTAATTCTTTTGTAAATTCTTTTTTTTTTCCCTATAGCATCTAATAATTTATCCCATTTACCGGGGGTCAAGTGAAAAGTCAGCCTCAACTCTAAACCCTGCTTTGGTGCCCCAAGTGCACGTGCGAAAGTTGACTGTGTGAAATCATACAAACATATCCAGAGATGCTAATGTGTTCACTACAAATGGTAAGTAAAAGTTTTTATTACTTTATTGTACTGCAATAATTGACAGTTGTACTTGAATTCAACATACAAATAAATGACACAGAACTGAAAGAAAAAAACAATGTTCAAGTTGAAATTGTTTTATTCAATAAATGCAAGTCCACTAATGTTAATGTTAATCTACATGTACACCAGTTCATATCCTTGCAATTAGCATCTTTAGGAAATTGTTAGTAATTTAGGTATAGCTAGTGACAGAATTCAATGTCATATGGCTACTCCCTATCCAAATCTGGCAGCAATATGCAATCACGATATGTTCTGTTTATCAGTTTCATATCAAATCAAGAATTTAAATAATTGAAATGCAAGATACCATTGCATCACCCTGGTATTGTGGTCTTTCATTGTCTGAATCCATGTAAGGGCTCTATGATTGGTTTCCAGATCAAACTCTGTTCCTAACAGTTTTGAAGACTGTCAAGAGCCCATTTAATAACCAATCATTTTTTATTCAAAAGTTGAGTATCAAGTCTTACTGGGAAGAAGTTTCAGACATAGATAAAGTATAGATTTTTCCTCTTTGGGCTTTCCTTGGGCAAGTACCGTCCCAACCCACCAAGGATGCATCCACCTTTACCATAAATTTTTCGGTAAAATCTGGGCTTTTTAAAACAGATAGTGTACATAAAAGGGTGGAAAATTATTTTTCACATTATTCAGTCCATTCTACAGAATTTATGGTAGTGTTAGTGGTCAGATTTTTAATGACATAACAATCAAGGCAAACTGAGGGATAAATCTTCTATGCCATCCTATAAAACCTAAAAAGGACTTAGCTTGGTGTTTAGTATGAGGTCAAGTACTACTTCAAATTACCACGACTTTATTTACTTGACGTTGAATCTCTCCTTTTCTCAAGTGATAGCCCAGATAACCTATTTCGTAAATTTCATAATTCACATTTACACAAATTCAGGGTCAGCCCAACTTCATGAGTTCTCCTTAAAGTAAGGCACATATGCTGAAGATGACATTCCCATGTGTTACTAAATATAACCACATAATCCAAATTCACAGCAGGGCAATTTTCACAGCCTTCAAGGACTTGGTAGATAAGATGCTGAAAAGTGGCTGATGCCCCCTGTAGACCAAAAGGCATACACTAAGTACATGACAATCAAGTGTATTTAAATATTTCTGCAGTCTTAAATACTGGTATGCCTGCAAGGTTAGAAAAACCTGTACCTTTTTTTTTTTACAATTTTTTTAGACACTTTTATCAGCCATCAACAGAATATAACTAGTTTTTATTGTCTTATAAACCTATAGGTGTTTCCACATTAACCATTTTTCCCATATCACTAAGACAACTTGCATTTCCTAATGCCATTCTCCAATAAAGGTAGCCAAACACAAGGAACTGTACAAAACAGAAGTGCCAGTGATTCAATGATCACACTTTACTGTCCTAATAGCAAGTGTTACAGTCCTTTTTGCAAATTTTTGCAGTTAAATTATTTGTCTCAATTTATACAGTATTTTCAGTTACAGTTATACATTGTATTGAAATGGTGATTGCTGACTGCTTTTGAACATTAAATATAATTAACGGGTATAGTTCCCATATTGCATTTATTTTAATTTGATTAGATGAAAAACTAGACAAATCACTTTAAATGGCAAACTTTATTCAAACTATAGAAATTTTTGATATACAGTAAGAGTTCCTAAGAAAAATGAGCTACAACCACTCTGGCCCATCTTCTCCTAATGTCTTATCAAATGGTGTGCTATTAAAGGGATAATACAATAAACTAACTGATTAGTGGCACGCAGTGCATTATAAATATAAGACTATATTCCTACACCTACATCTAAATTAAATAGTAATTACATACAGCTAAATACTACTTACTTCACAACCACAAATGAGTTCAAGTGTCTTTAAAGATGGATTGATAAGACATGAGTATTCTCTAGAACTCAAGAGACAAAAATAGACACCGTGTACAATAATTGTCAACTACAAGGAAATATCATATAAACTATATAATGGAACACTGCCACCCAGAACACAAACTGTTTTAAAGACATTTTTCCATCATCACAATACTTGTACAATGATTCAAAACTATGAGTCCAATACAAAACTTGACACAGAATTTCACCTACTACTTTCCAGCTTCTTATTCCTTGAAAGTATTAAAGTTTGCGTATTTGAATTAATAAACAGTTCTCCTTATAGAAATCCTTATTAGGCACCTTTTCAAAGTTTCATTTACAAATAAGTCCTGAAGTAGTCACAATCTGAGTTACCCCTTTACTAACTGCTAGAAATGAACTGGGAATCATTTTATTCCAGTCCTGGGTCACATCACCTCACCTCACTTAGTCTATCTGAGTGCACAGGGTTCAGCCATCATCCAGGCATACTGCGTGTCCTTCTGGTGTGTGTCTTTCTTGCAAAGCTTCTGGTCTTCCCCTGTGTGTCACCTGTAGTTCCTCACCTTTTTAATTACATCTTTCTGAGCGTTCTGTGTGGGCACATATTTTTTTTTCCTAACCTCGAAATATGTCTTTTTTGAAAAATATCTTTTTAAATGAGTAGTCTAATACAAGTACAATTATGTCCAATTGTAAGAAACCCACAGCATACACATAAGCCTAATACAGCATTCCATCAACTCCCACAATGGAACACATCCTCAACACCAGGTAAGTCTTGTCCTGTCACACTGCTATGTTTGGTAGCACAAGTGATACAAATGTTTCCCTAAGCAAGGCATTAATTCTAATGAGTGAAGAATGACTATATTGTAATATTTGAATGGACAAAGACATTTCAAAAAGATAAGGATTACTGCATTGGCACTACCTTATTGGAAAAGCAGCGACCGACTTAAGATAAAGAGAACTACTGATCATGTGATGCAAAAAAAAAAAACTGCAAAGTTCCCAAATAACTTCAGTGCAAATGTTGGTATCTTGAAGTACAGTGCATCTGGAAAGTATTCACAGCGCATCACTTTTTCCACATTTTGTTATGTTACAGCCTTATACCAAAATGGATTAAATTCATTTTTTTCCTCAGAATTCTGCACACAACACCCCATAATGACAACGTGAAAAAAGTTTACTTGAGGTTTTTGCAAATTTATTAAAAATAAAAAAACTGAGAAATCACATGTACATAAGTATTCACAGTCTTTGCTCAATACTTTGTCGATGCACCTTTGGCAGCAATTACAGCCTCAAGTCTTTTTGAATATGATGCCACAAGCTTGGCACACCTATCCTTGGCCAGTTTTTCCCATTCCTCTTTGCAGCACCTCTCAAGCTCCATCAGGTTGGATGGGAGGTGTCGGTGCACAGCCATTTTAAGATCTCTCCAGAGATGTTCAATCGGATTCAAGTCTGGGCTCTGGCTGGGCCACTCAAGGACAGTCACAGAGTTGTCCTGATGCCACTCCTTTGATATCTTAGCTGTGTGCTTAGGGTCGTTGTCCTGCTGAAAGATAAACCGTCGCCCCAGCCTGAGGTCAAGAGCGCTCTGGAGAAGGTTTTCATCCAGGATGTCTCTGTACATTGCTGCAGTCATCTTTCCCTTTATCCTGACTAGTCTCCCAGTTCCTGCCACTGAAAAACAACCCCACAGCATGATGCTGCCACCACCATGCTTCACTGTAGGGATGGTGCCAGATTTCTTCCAAATGTGACGCCTGGCATTCACACCAAAGAGCTCAATGTTTGTCTCATCAGACCAGAGAATTTTCTTTCTCATGGTCTGAGAGTCCTTCAGGTGCCTTTTGGCAAACTCATGCCATGTGCCTTTTACTAAGGAGTGGCTTCCGTCTGGCCACTACCATACAGGCCTGATTGGTGGATTGCTGCAGAGATGGTTGTCCTTCTGGAAGGTTCTCCTCTCTCCACAGAGGACCTCTGGAGCTCTGACAGAGAGACCATCGGGTTCTTGGTCACCTCCCTGACTAAGGCCCTTCTCCTCCGATCACTCAGTTTAGATGGCCAGCCAGCTCTAGGAAGAGTCCTGGTGGTTTCGAACTTCTTCCACTTACGGATGATGGAGGCCACTGTGCTCAATGGGACCTTCAAAGCAGCAGAAATTTTTCTGTAACCTTCCCCAGATTTGTGCCTCGAGACAATCCTGGCTCTGAGGTCTAGAGACAATTCCTTTGACTTCATGCTTGGTTTGTGCTCTGACATGAACTATCAACTGTGGGACCTTATATAGACAGGTGTGTGCCTTTCCAAATCATGTCCAACCAACTGAATTTACCACAGGTGGACTCCAATTAAGCTGAAGAAACATCTCAAGGATGATCAGGGGAAACAGGATGCACCTGAGCTCAATTTCTAGCTTCATGGCAAAGGCTGTGAATACTTATGTACATGTGCTTTCTCAATTTTTTTATTTTTAATAAATTTGCAAAAATCTCAAGTAAACTTTTTTCACGTTGTCATTATGGGGTGTTTTGTGTAGAATTCTGAGGAAAAAAATGAATTTAATCCAATTTGGAATAAGGCTGTAACAGAACAAAATGTGGAAAAAGTGATGCGCTGTGAGTACTTTCCGGATGCACTATACTTAATGTTATTATTTTTTCTTGGGATGTTTCATAATGTTTAAGAAGGTTTTCACTTTTATTATTTTTCTCTGTCAAGCGTCACCCAATGATGTCTCCTTTTATGGCCAATATGGGAAACGGTATTAGGATTAGGAATAATATAATGATTAGGTTCCCCATGCAGTACGTCGTGCGTAGAATTCACACTAAAACATGGGGTATGGACAAAAGTTGAAATGTGCAGATGCACAAAACTATGCATAAGCCAATTTTCACGCACTTCCGCTACATAAATCCTGGTCAGCGTGAAATGTAACGCTCGTGCATGCGCTTGCCGCCCCTCCCAGGCTCTACCCAGAATTATGCCTCTTTGAATGTGCACATTAATATAAATATTCCCTTAAGTATACCATTCTGTGAAAAGACAATGGCAAAAGCATGGGGTAAAAAGAAGAATTTCAGTGAATGCCAAGTAGAGGCAATGAGAAACACACTATTTGTTGGTTTAAGCAGTTGTATAAACAACAAAAGGAAGCTGATCGAAAGTTCAAGTTCAGAAAGTCGCACAGTGCTCGAAATTAAAAAAGAAGTTGTCAGGTATCAAAGTCACCGTGAAAAGGTGAGTCATAGCCCAATGTCTGAGTGTCCAGAAAAAAGAAAAAATAGGGACACAGTGGAAAAAAAAGCTCGAAATATCAACTTTAATCTTGAAAATTCCACTTTACTCACGTAGTTTGTTTTGTCATTAAAGTAGAACATCTTGAAATCTTTTAATTTACTAGTTTCTCAAATCCCATCGTAACTAAAGTAACATGTTAAATGTTTCGTATTCTGTTTGTTCTTCTATGCACTCTATGTGTGTGAATCACTACTTGCTTCTTAAACAGGCTCTCTCTTATGCCGACAGGACACACAATACATTACATTCATGATATTACATCTCTCTGAACAATTTAAATACTAAGATGTATGCTTGATATCGTTTTCATGATCAAATGAATTAAAGCATGTATTAAACATGGGGCCACAGTGGCACAATGGTAGCGATGAGCTGGCATCCCTTCCAGAGATTGTTCCTGCCTCCGACAAGATGTTTGCTATGCCATGCGCGACCATCAATAATTCCTGTCCTTCCTTTTCTTTCTCCAAGTAACCAATCGCCACACTATCAGCTCTTTAATAAATGTCAAGCCATATATAAGCTTAGAATGGCAATTCTTCAAAATGTTTAAGGAACATTGAAATATCTTCGCAGTACATGTTTAATTATTCCAGCCATCTATCCATCCAGTGTCGTGCCAAAACCAGTAAGCATACAGCCCGAGGCAGTAGCAATCCCTGAATGGGGTGCCACTTCATTGCTACCACTGTCCACTGTGTCCAAAAGTTTAATTAATAATGGTATACATTATTTAAATGAAGTTAAAAATGTATCTGTATAATGCAATATATATATTTTACTGCATTTCATCTTAAAGATGATATCAAGAGCTCCAAGAAGATAGCACCTGGGAAACTAAATCAACTTATAAGCCAGTCATCATCATCTGTAAATACGTGCTCTCTTCTGTTGAATTGATTTCCTTTATTGTAATTGTATGGTACAATGAGATTCAATATGCAAATTCTCCATAAACTTATTTCCTATAAAACGGTAAAATAACAACAATAATAATAATACAATAAAAAAATCAAAAATATACAATATGAAAGCATAAGTGGCCCAGAATGTGTAATATTACAACTGTAATGCAAGTTTTCAGTGAGGTAATTGTACTTATAAGTACAAACAGTTCTACTGGGAGCACTTGATGGACTGATCGAGCGCGTTTAGAGCTCTTGGGGACTCTAACTATTACTGAGCTGCGAGGTTTGTGCAGGAAAGGCTCTGAAGTGTTTGCCGAATAGGAGAAGTTCAAATAGACTGTGCCTATGGCTGAGGCAGCGTGTGCTAGAAGCTGCCCCCCGATAATTTTCTCCACTCTTGACACAGTCTGTTGTAGAGCTTTCCGATCAGCTGCTGTAGAGCTATGATTCCATGCTCAGGTACAGTGGGTTAAAATACTCTGAATGGTGCGCTGAGAGTAACAACACTAAAAGAGCGATGGTATTTGGAATAGTTTGGCCATTCCGTGCATCATTATATTGTAACAGGTTGATTACAATCAGATGCCTTAAACTAAAAAACGATGTACTGTTAATTTCAGTGTATTTGATAAAGCCGCGTCAGGGATGTGAATTAAATAAATAAAGGGAAACCACACAGGAACAGTAGCACTGCTTTGACGCTGGGTCCTGCCAGTTTGCAAAACTGAGCTGAAAATGTATGTATGTAATGGTTTGACCTGCCGTGAGAATATGCGTGGTTTTACGGCAAGTTTAGTTTTTATACATCACGATGTGAGTGTTGAAACAGGCGTACGCAACATTATATTATACACGAGGCCCCAGGTGTTTTAAAAAAGTACTGAGTTTGACGGGAAAGACAAATAACAAAAAAAGGGAAAAAGACTAGCAAGGGTCAAAAGTGAGGAAGTCTAAAGCTCCTAATGCTCAAGCCAAAGACGTTAGACATGGCATATAGTCAAAAACAAGTGGAAACAGTCCTAACCACTGATAATATTTTCTTTCTCTAATTAAAACTAGCAACAGACACGTGTTGCTCTTTCATTTAATCTAAAATCTTGGATAACCAATGCTAAATGCCTCCATTTTGTATATTAGTGATGATGCCATATGTTGACACACTAGTGATTATGTGACCTTCAATTGGTGTTGTAATCGCAAAACAATATCATTACAGGTGTGAGCAACAACCAAAAAATGTTGATAGTCACAATACTGTAATCCAGCATTAAAATAACTAAAATTATAAAATGAGAAAAGTTGCAAAATTGAAACAATAAAGATGGCCAAATGGGTGAAAATGATTCTAAACAATGTTTACATTACCAGCTTTTGTCTGTAATAATTTGCCCATGTATAAAACTCAAAAAAAGAGCTTCAGTAAAAAAAAAAATGTATCCCTTTAATGAGGCCTAGAGACAAACTGAGTATGGTCCCAAACTTGAGAAGCAGCCTGATAAATTTTCACAATAAAGGGAGATGGTAACCATAAAAACTCTGACTCACAATAACAAAACAGAGTTCCTGTAATATATTTAAAGCATTTTATACAAAAATACTAAAAAAGCAAAAAAAAAAAAAGTTTAACAGAAAAGAAAGCCAAAAAGTTAACAAGGTTAACTCAAAAATTCTACAATCAAAATCCAAAATCAAAATAGTATTCAAGAAAGTTGATTAAAAATAAAACTAAAATTAAAAAGGTACTTACAATTACTGAAATTTGAAATCCATAAATGCAGACATCATAACAGATGAACAAACATTGAGTGTATGCTTATGCTCCAGCACTAGTACTCAATATTGTTCAAGTTTTTATAAGAAGTTTCATAACTGTAATGTCAAGAGGTCCTAACCCCTTAGTCTCCACACAAAAAGGGACATGGAATAAAATATAACATTGACTGTACAGAAAAAATTAATATACAAAAATAAATAACAAAAATATTCTGCAGAAAAGTAAAAAGGGAAGACAAAAAGACAAAAACATTTTTAGAAACAAATTTCAAAACTATACAGAAGAAAACTGTACTAACTGCAGAAAAGGCCAAAGGTTTTTAAACAATTTGGAATCAGAAGATTGATTACAACTGGTGAAAAAAAAGCTGAGGTTGTAATTGGGAAGAGAAAAATCTACTTAATAAATCCAGAACATGAAGCAAGACACAACTAGTTAAGACGCAGAGCATGGAAGTTAAAAACCAGTGAATTCAAGTAACCCCAGCAAAAAAACAAGATATAAAGAACAGTAGAAAAGCAGAAAAGAATTCAGAAACAGAGATTTTCAGAAATACAATTATGAATGATAGATTTTTTTTTTAAATACACAAACTGGGACATCTAGAAAGTGGGTGATACTGATCATTATACTGTCATGATAATGAAGCCATGCATTATACAATTGACATTTCCTTGCCTAGCCATTACTTAGCAATAAACAACACAAATTATCTCAAAATAGTGGCACCCATGCAAAAATTAAATTGGTGTTTTGGTAGTATGTATTTAATGTTTAACATGATTAAAAAGCATAGAAACAAAAAACAAAAATAACCATTGGAATATGAAATATTTTTAGAGTACTAGAAATGTTAGAGAAAAGTTAAAAACAAAATTTAGATCATGGAGGTATTTTTCGTACATGGATTACTCGTTTAGCTGGATGTAATTGTTGACAATTTGGAGTGATCCTGGATCCATAGGTTCTTCGAAACTCTTCCTAGATATGTTGTCATATCAACATATCTAAATTAGCAGGTTTGTTCTATGTAAACAAGGATTAACTCACACACTTAATCAGTGTCCGTGCGTGGAATTCATTCAGTCATGACTTCGCCGTTCATGAATGAGCGACCAACTGATATCAGTACGCAAATTATAAGAAGAGAATTTCATATAGAGAGGGTTTTGTGTGATCGGCAAGATCTTTTATTGCTCCCGGAGGAATTTTTTTCGAAAGATGCTGCTTTAGCTGAGGGGGAATATTGTAACTCAAAAATTTATTAGGACCTTATATTCGAAGTCAAACTTGGCGAAGTCAGGCTCTCACAACCACACAGACAGTATGCATTGCTTTGAGGTTTTTTGCAAGCTGCACTTTTTTTATATACTGTAGGCGATGCGGAAAATCTATCTAAAAGTGCAGTTTTTGCCAGGCAATTCGTAAAGCCTGTTTGGCTCTGAAATATTTCCTTCGGGTTTTCATAGTGTTTCCTGGACACCTGCGTGTGCAGACAATAAAAGAGGTGTTTCGTGCCATTGCAGGTAGGTAATACACAGGCAAAAACACCCACAGTTCCATAAAGACTCTCACAATCAGCCTAACATTCTCATTACCCAGGATTTCCAAATGTGATCGGGCCACATGGGACTGATCAGTGTGGAGTTTGAGTTGGAAAATGTACCTCTCCTCCTTATGAATAATCAGACTCAGTGTCTTCATTAAATATTTGACCTTTGTCAATATCTCGTTGGTAATACACAGGTTTTAGGGATATGACATTCCCTGCAACTGACCCAACAAAAAAAGAGGGCTATGTGGAACATACATATGGTACACATTGGAGACAGGACAAATATATGCAATGACCATCCTTCACCTGAAATGAAGTGACCACTGAATCCTGCCACTGGTTCTGAGGAGGAACTTCCCCCTGGAATGCCCTCAGAAACAGGGCGATGGGCATTTTGCTGGAGAGCCAACTCTTCTGCAGGGGTTAGGTCTGGACCGTGTGGACCTCCACCTGTTTTTTGCTTGTCTGCCTTCTTATTAGCTTTAAAATTAATGTTCTTTACATTATATATGATTGTTTATGTCAACAATTCTTTAAATAGTTATATACCAATATTTACCAGTTTGAAGTACATTCTTGTACTTCACGTTAACCTGTTCCCATGTTCTCCTTGTGCTCATGTTTGATCTGGAATTATGACATCTATACTAATAAAAGGCAAAGCCCTCACTGACTGACTGACTGACTGACTGACTGACTCATCACTAATTCTCCAACTTCCCGTGTAGGTAGAAGTCTGAAATTTGGCAGGCTCATTCCTTACAGCTTACTTACAAAAGTTAGGCAGGTTTTATTTCGAAATTCTACGAGTAATGGTCATAACTGGAACCTGTTTGACTGACTCACTCATCACTAATTCTCCAACTTCCCGTGTAGGTAGAAGGCTGAAATTTGGCAGGCTCATTCCTTACAGCTTACTTACAAAAGTTAGGCAGGTTTCATTTCGAAATTCTACGTGTAATGGTCATAACTGGAACCTGTTTTTTGTCCATATACTCTAATGGAGGAGGCGGGAACGAAGGTAAATGACGTTAATTGTTGATTGTCTTTTAATACTGTGTACTTGTTGAGTGTCTTTTAATACTGTGTAAGCATACATATTAACACATGTGCAATTAAACGTGTGCATTTACGGGGTGATTTCTCAGGCTTAAAAGCTTGCCTTTTATTAAAAAGGTAAATGCAAACTCTTTTCATTCTGAAGGG